>NC_142775.1:0-30000 GCF_988280905.1 Pimephales promelas | reverse complement strand
TAGCTCCGCCCCGGAAGTTGTCAGTGATATAAATAGGGCGTCATTGGAAAGGGTTTTCGAAGACCTTTCGAATGAGTCTACTCTGATGTCTCTACGATGTTCCAGTCGGGAGTTATTGGCACTCCAAAAATACCCGGAAGTGACCTTATAGCTCCGCCCAGGAAGGGCTAGGGGTGGAGTTAGGGGTGGAGTTAGGGGTGGAGTTAGGGTTAGGGTTAGGGTTAGGGTTAGGTTAGGGTTAGGTTAGGGTTAGGGTTAGGGTTAGGGTTAGAGTTAGGGTTAGGGTTAGGGTTAGGGTTAGGGTTAGGGTTAGGGTTAGGGTTAGGGTTAGGGTTAGGGTTAGGGTTAGGGTTAGAGTTAGGGTTAGGGTTAGGGTTAGGGTTAGGGTTAGGGTTAGGGTTAGGGTTAGGGTTAGGGTTAGGGTTAGGGTTAGGGTTAGGGTTAGGGTTAGGGTTAGAGTTAGGTATAGGGATAAATGCGAAGTTGTCACCCCCTAGTTTTGTCACCCCCCCCCCATATCTCGAGTTCTATAGGTCCTATAGAGCTGAAACTCCGCCCATATACTAATTAGGGGGCGGGGAGTCGATTGCAAGTGGTTTGGGATCTCTAGCGCCACCAGGTGTCTAGATTTGGTATTGTCACCCCCCTTATTATTGGTCCTAGAGAGCTGAAACTCCGCCCATATACTAATTAGTGGGCGGGGAGTCGATTGCAAGTGGTTTGGGATCTCTAGCGCCACCAGGGGCCGAGATATGGTATTGTCACCCCCTGTCTCCCCCCTTATTTTTGGTCCTATGGTTGGACTTGTGTTTTTTTGTGGGTGGGACTTGTGTTTTTGGGGTTGGGACTTGTCTTTTTTTGGGGGTGGGACTTGTTTTTTTTTTTTTTTTTTTTTTTTTTTTTGGGTTGGACTTGTGTTTTTTTAAGTTTTTTTTGGGGTTGGACTTGTGTTTTTTTTTTTTTTTTGGAGGTGGGACTTGTGTTTTTTTATTTTTTTGGAGGTTGGACTTGTGTTTTTTGGAGGTGGGACTTGTGTTTTTGGAGGTGGGACTTGTGTTTTTGGGGTTGGGACTTGTGTTTTTTTGGGGTCGGGACTTGTTTTTTTTTTTTTTTTGGGTGGGACTTGTGTTTTTTTTTTTTTTTTTTTTTTTTTTGGAGGTGGGACTTGTGTTTTTTTTGGGTTGGACTTGTGTTTTTTTTTTTTTTGGAGGTGGGACTTGTGTTTTTTGGGGTGTGGGACTTGTGTTTTTTTTTTTTTTTTTTTTTTGGAGGTGTGACTTGTGTTTTTTGGGGTTGGGACTTGTGTTTTTTGGAGGTGGGACTTGTGTTTTTTGTGGGTGGGACTTGTGTTTTTTGGGGGGTGGGACTTGTTTTTTTTTTTTTTTTTTTTTTTTTTGGAGGTGGGACTTGTGTTTTTTGGAGGTGGGACTTGTGTTTTTTGGAGGTTGGACTTGTGTTTTTTGTGAGTGGGACTTGTGTTTTTTGGGGGGTGGGACTTGTGTTTTTTTTTTTTTTTTTTTTTTTTGGAGGTGGGACTTGTGTTTTTTGGAGGTGGGATGACACCACACCAGGCCAGGAGACCTTATAGCTCCGCCCAGGTAGGTGCCAACGACATACAATTGGTATCATTCGAAAGGGTTTGTTCCCACCTTTCAAATGAGCCCCGCCCCATGTCTGTGTGATGTATGGTTCATGAGATATAGCCACCCAAAGTGTAAAACGGAAGTGGTCATATCTCCTAAAGGGAAGGTCGTATCGAACCATGGGATAGGTCAACCGTGAGGTCTGAATGAGTGCTTTAAGATGATACCAGACTTGTGTCATTCTGAGCTTTGGGGGAGGAGCTAGGGGACCAAACGTAATCATGTATCCAAAAATTATCTCGGTGTAGGAAAGTCGAAACGACTCGTGATTGGTGTCATTGGAAAGGTCTCGGCGAGTGCTTTCCAACGACACCTCGTTTGTGTCGCTGCGACCTTTCTAGGCCGAGATATTTTTTTGATACGCGAATATATATTGTGCCATAGCTCCGCCCCGGAAGTTGTCAGTAATATAAATAGGGCGGCATTGGAAAGGGTTTTCGAAGACCTTTCGAATGAGTCTACTCTGATGTCTCTACGATGTTCCAGTCGGGAGTTATTGGCACTCCAAAAATACCCGGAAGTGACCTTATAGCTCCGCCCAGGAAGGGCTAGGGGTGGAGTTAGGGGTGGAGTTAGGGGTGGGTTAGGGTTAGGGTTAGGGTTAGGGTTAGGGTTAGGGTTAGGGTTAGGGTTAGGGTTAGGGTTAGGTTAGGGTTAGGGTTAGGGTTAGGGTTAGGGTTAGGGTTAGGGTTAGGGTTAGGGTTAGGGTTAGGGTTAGGGTTAGGTATAGGGATAAAAACGAATCTGTCACCCCCTAGTTTTGTCACCCCCCCCCCTATATCTCGAGTTCTATAGGTCCTAGAGAGCTGAAACTCCGCCCATATACTAATTAGGGGGCGGGGAGTCGATTGCACTTGGTTTGGGATCTCTAGCGCCACCAGGTGTCTAGATTTGGTATTGTCACCCCCCTTATTTTTGGTCCTAGAGAGCTGAAACTCCGCCCATATACTAATTCGTGGGCGGGGAGTCGATTGGAAGTGGTTTGGAATCTCTAGCGCCACCAGGGGCCGAGATATGGTATTGTCACCCCCCTTATTTTTGGTCCTATGGTTGGACTTGTGTTTTTTTGTGGGTGGGACTTGTGTTTTTGGGGTTGGGACTTGTTAGGGTTAGGGTTAGGGTTAGGTAATAGGGTAAAATGCGAAGATGAGCCCCCGGGCTCATGAGCCCCCCCCCCATTTCTCCTGGTTCCCGGGGGCCCACGTTGCTGAAACTCCGCCCATATACTAATTAGTGGGCGGGGAGTCGATTGCAAGTGGTTTGGGATCTCTAGCGCCACCAGGTGTCTAGTTTTGGTATTGTCACCCCCCTTATTATTGGTCCTAGAGAGCTGAAACTCCGCCCATATACTAATTTGTGGGCGGGGAGTCGATTGGAAGTGGTTTGGAATCTCTAGCGCCACCAGGGGCCGAGATATGGTAGGGTAAAATGCGAAGATGAGCCCCCGGGCTCATGAGCCCCCCCTCATTTCTCCTGGTTCCCGGGGGCCCACGTGGCTGAAACTCCGCCCATATACTAATTCGGGGGCGGGGAGTCGATTGCAAGTGGTTTGGGATCTCTAGCGCCACCAGGGGACAAGATATGGTACTGCAAATAGGGTTGACTTTCACAGTTTCAGTGGGTGGGACTTGTGTTTTTGGGGTTGGGACTTGTGTTTTTTTTGGAGGTGGGACTTGTGTTTTTTTTGGGTGGGACTTGTGTTTTTTTTTTTTTTTGTAGGTTGGACTTGTGTTTTTTTTTTTTTTTTTTTTTTTTTTTTAAGGTTGGACTTGTGTTTTTTGGAGGTGGGTCTTGTGTTTTTTTTGGGTGGGACTTGTGTTTTTTTTGGGTGGGACTTGTGTTTTTTTTTTTTTTGTAGGTTGGACTTGTGTTTTTTTTTTTTTTTTTTTTTAAGGTTGGACTTGTGTTTTTTGGAGGTGGGACTTGTGTTTTTTTTGGGTGGGACTTGTGTTTTTTTTGGGTGGGACTTGTTTTTTTTTTTTTTTTTTTTTTTTGTAGGTTGGACTTGTGTTTTTTTTTTTTTTTTTTGGAGGTGGGACTTGTGTTTTTTGGGGTTGGGACTTGTGTTTTTTGGAGGTGGGACTTGTGTTTTTTGGAGGTGGGACTTGTGTTTTTTGTGGGTGGGACTTGTGTTTTTTGGGGGGTGGGACTTGTGTTTTTTTTTTTTTTGGAGGTGGGACTTGTGTTTTTTGTAGGTGGGATGACACCACACCAGGCCAGGAGACCTTATAGCTCCGCCCAGATAGGTGCCAGCGACATACAATTGGTATCATTCGAAAGGGTTTGTTCCCACCTTTCAAATGAGCCCCGCCCCATGTCTGTGTGACGTATAGTTCATGACATATAGCCACCCAAAGTGTAAAACGGAAGTGGTCATATCTCCTAAAGGGAAGGTCGTATTGAACCATGGGATGGGTCAACCGTGAGGTCTGAATGAGTGCTTTAAGATGACACCAGACTTGTGTCATTCTGAGCTTTGGGGGAGGAGCTAGGGGACCAAATGTAATCATGTATCCAAAAATTATCTCGGTGTAGGAAAGTCGAAACGACTCGTGATTGGTGTCATTGGAAAGGTCTCGGCGAATGCTTTCCAACGACACCTCGTTTGTGTCGCTGCGACCTTCCTAGGCCGAGATATTTTTTTGATACGCGAATATATATTGTGCCATAGCTCCGCCCCGGAAGTTGTCAGTGATATAAATAGGGCGTCATTGGAAAGGGTTTTCGAAGACCTTTCGAATGAGTCTACTCTGATGTCTCTACGATGTTCCAGTCGGGAGTTATTGGCACTCCAAAAATACCCGGAAGTGACCTTATAGCTCCGCCCAGGAAGGGCTAGGGGTGGAGTTAGGGGTGGAGTTAGGGGTGGAGTTAGGGGTGGGTTAGGGTTAGGGTTAGGGTTAGGGTTAGGGTTAGGGTTAGGGTTAGGGTTAGGGTTAGGGTTAGAGTGGGGTTAGGGTTAGGGTTAGATTAGGTTAGGGTTAGGTTAGGGTTAGGGTTAGGGTTAGGGTTAGGGTTAGGGTTAGGGTTAGGGTTAGGGTTAGGGTTAGGGTTAGGGTTAGGGTTAGAGTTAGAGAGTTAGGGTTAGGGTTAGGGTTAGGGTTAGGGTTAGGGTTAGAGTGGGTTAGGGTTAGGGTTAGGGTTAGGGTTAGGTAATAGGGTAAAATGCGAAGATGAGCCCCCGGGCTCATGAGCCCCCCCCCCATTTCTCCTGGTTCCCGGGGGCCCACGTTGCTGAAACTCCGCCCATATACTAATTAGTGGGCGGGGAGTCGATTGCAAGTGGTTTGGGATCTCTAGCGCCACCAGGTGTCTAGTTTTGGTATTGTCACCCCCCTTATTATTGGTCCTAGAGAGCTGAAACTCCGCCCATATACTAATTTGTGGGCGGGGAGTCGATTGGAAGTGGTTTGGAATCTCTAGCGCCACCAGGGGCCGAGATATGGTAGGGTAAAATGCGAAGATGAGCCCCCGGGCTCATGAGCCCCCCCTCATTTCTCCTGGTTCCCGGGGGCCCACGTGGCTGAAACTCCGCCCATATACTAATTCGGGGGCGGGGAGTCGATTGCAAGTGGTTTGGGATCTCTAGCGCCACCAGGGGACAAGATATGGTACTGCAAATAGGGTTGACTTTCACAGTTTCAGTGGGTGGGACTTGTGTTTTTGGGGTTGGGACTTGTGTTTTTTTTGGAGGTGGGACTTGTGTTTTTTTTGGGTGGGACTTGTGTTTTTTTTTTTTTTTGTAGGTTGGACTTGTGTTTTTTTTTTTTTTTTTTTTTTTTTTTAAGGTTGGACTTGTGTTTTTTGGAGGTGGGTCTTGTGTTTTTTTTGGGTGGGACTTGTGTTTTTTTTGGGTGGGACTTGTGTTTTTTTTTTTTTTTGTAGGTTGGACTTGTGTTTTTTTTTTTTTTTTTTTTTAAGGTTGGACTTGTGTTTTTTGGAGGTGGGACTTGTGTTTTTTTTGGGTGGGACTTGTGTTTTTTTTGGGTGGGACTTGTTTTTTTTTTTTTTTTTTTTTTTGTAGGTTGGACTTGTGTTTTTTTTTTTTTTTTTTGGAGGTGGGACTTGTGTTTTTTGGGGTTGGGACTTGTGTTTTTTGGAGGTGGGACTTGTGTTTTTTGGAGGTGGGACTTGTGTTTTTTGTGGGTGGGACTTGTGTTTTTTGGGGGGTGGGACTTGTGTTTTTTTTTTTTTTGGAGGTGGGACTTGTGTTTTTTGTAGGTGGGATGACACCACACCAGGCCAGGAGACCTTATAGCTCCGCCCAGATAGGTGCCAGCGACATACAATTGGTATCATTCGAAAGGGTTTGTTCCCACCTTTCAAATGAGCCCCGCCCCATGTCTGTGTGACGTATAGTTCATGACATATAGCCACCCAAAGTGTAAAACGGAAGTGGTCATATCTCCTAAAGGGAAGGTCGTATTGAACCATGGGATGGGTCAACCGTGAGGTCTGAATGAGTGCTTTAAGATGACACCAGACTTGTGTCATTCTGAGCTTTGGGGGAGGAGCTAGGGGACCAAATGTAATCATGTATCCAAAAATTATCTCGGTGTAGGAAAGTCGAAACGACTCGTGATTGGTGTCATTGGAAAGGTCTCGGCGAATGCTTTCCAACGACACCTCGTTTGTGTCGCTGCGACCTTCCTAGGCCGAGATATTTTTTTGATACGCGAATATATATTGTGCCATAGCTCCGCCCCGGAAGTTGTCAGTGATATAAATAGGGCGTCATTGGAAAGGGTTTTCGAAGACCTTTCGAATGAGTCTACTCTGATGTCTCTACGATGTTCCAGTCGGGAGTTATTGGCACTCCAAAAATACCCGGAAGTGACCTTATAGCTCCGCCCAGGAAGGGCTAGGGGTGGAGTTAGGGGTGGAGTTAGGGGTGGAGTTAGGGGTGGGTTAGGGTTAGGGTTAGGGTTAGGGTTAGGGTTAGGGTTAGGGTTAGGGTTAGGGTTAGGGTTAGAGTGGGGTTAGGGTTAGGGTTAGATTAGGTTAGGGTTAGGTTAGGGTTAGGGTTAGGGTTAGGGTTAGGTAATAGGGTAAAATGCGAAGATGAGCCCCCGGGCTCATGAGCCCCCCCCCCATTTCTCCTGGTTCCCGGGGGCCCACGTTGCTGAAACTCCGCCCATATACTAATTAGTGGGCGGGGAGTCGATTGCAAGTGGTTTGGGATCTCTAGCGCCACCAGGTGTCTAGTTTTGGTATTGTCACCCCCCTTATTATTGGTCCTAGAGAGCTGAAACTCCGCCCATATACTAATTTGTGGGCGGGGAGTCGATTGGAAGTGGTTTGGAATCTCTAGCGCCACCAGGGGCCGAGATATGGTAGGGTAAAATGCGAAGATGAGCCCCCGGGCTCATGAGCCCCCCCTCATTTCTCCTGGTTCCCGGGGGCCCACGTGGCTGAAACTCCGCCCATATACTAATTCGGGGGCGGGGAGTCGATTGCAAGTGGTTTGGGATCTCTAGCGCCACCAGGGGACAAGATATGGTACTGCAAATAGGGTTGACTTTCACAGTTTCAGTGGGTGGGACTTGTGTTTTTGGGGTTGGGACTTGTGTTTTTTTTGGAGGTGGGACTTGTGTTTTTTTTGGGTGGGACTTGTGTTTTTTTTTTTTTTTGTAGGTTGGACTTGTGTTTTTTTTTTTTTTTTTTTTTTTTTTTAAGGTTGGACTTGTGTTTTTTGGAGGTGGGTCTTGTGTTTTTTTTGGGTGGGACTTGTGTTTTTTTTGGGTGGGACTTGTGTTTTTTTTTTTTTTGTAGGTTGGACTTGTGTTTTTTTTTTTTTTTTTTTTTAAGGTTGGACTTGTGTTTTTTGGAGGTGGGACTTGTGTTTTTTTTGGGTGGGACTTGTGTTTTTTTTGGGTGGGACTTGTTTTTTTTTTTTTTTTTTTTTTGTAGGTTGGACTTGTGTTTTTTTTTTTTTTTTTTGGAGGTGGGACTTGTGTTTTTTGGGGTTGGGACTTGTGTTTTTTGGAGGTGGGACTTGTGTTTTTTGGAGGTGGGACTTGTGTTTTTTGTGGGTGGGACTTGTGTTTTTTGGGGGGTGGGACTTGTGTTTTTTTTTTTTTTGGAGGTGGGACTTGTGTTTTTTGTAGGTGGGATGACACCACACCAGGCCAGGAGACCTTATAGCTCCGCCCAGATAGGTGCCAGCGACATACAATTGGTATCATTCGAAAGGGTTTGTTCCCACCTTTCAAATGAGCCCCGCCCCATGTCTGTGTGACGTATAGTTCATGACATATAGCCACCCAAAGTGTAAAACGGAAGTGGTCATATCTCCTAAAGGGAAGGTCGTATTGAACCATGGGATGGGTCAACCGTGAGGTCTGAATGAGTGCTTTAAGATGACACCAGACTTGTGTCATTCTGAGCTTTGGGGGAGGAGCTAGGGGACCAAATGTAATCATGTATCCAAAAATTATCTCGGTGTAGGAAAGTCGAAACGACTCGTGATTGGTGTCATTGGAAAGGTCTCGGCGAATGCTTTCCAACGACACCTCGTTTGTGTCGCTGCGACCTTCCTAGGCCGAGATATTTTTTTGATACGCGAATATATATTGTGCCATAGCTCCGCCCCGGAAGTTGTCAGTGATATAAATAGGGCGTCATTGGAAAGGGTTTTCGAAGACCTTTCGAATGAGTCTACTCTGATGTCTCTACGATGTTCCAGTCGGGAGTTATTGGCACTCCAAAAATACCCGGAAGTGACCTTATAGCTCCGCCCAGGAAGGGCTAGGGGTGGAGTTAGGGGTGGAGTTAGGGGTGGAGTTAGGGGTGGGTTAGGGTTAGGGTTAGGGTTAGGGTTAGGGTTAGGGTTAGGGTTAGGGTTAGGGTTAGGGTTAGAGTGGGGTTAGGGTTAGGGTTAGATTAGGTTAGGGTTAGGTTAGGGTTAGGGTTAGGGTTAGGGTTAGGTAATAGGGTAAAATGCGAAGATGAGCCCCCGGGCTCATGAGCCCCCCCCCCATTTCTCCTGGTTCCCGGGGGCCCACGTTGCTGAAACTCCGCCCATATACTAATTAGTGGGCGGGGAGTCGATTGCAAGTGGTTTGGGATCTCTAGCGCCACCAGGTGTCTAGTTTTGGTATTGTCACCCCCCTTATTATTGGTCCTAGAGAGCTGAAACTCCGCCCATATACTAATTTGTGGGCGGGGAGTCGATTGGAAGTGGTTTGGAATCTCTAGCGCCACCAGGGGCCGAGATATGGTAGGGTAAAATGCGAAGATGAGCCCCCGGGCTCATGAGCCCCCCCTCATTTCTCCTGGTTCCCGGGGGCCCACGTGGCTGAAACTCCGCCCATATACTAATTCGGGGGCGGGGAGTCGATTGCAAGTGGTTTGGGATCTCTAGCGCCACCAGGGGACAAGATATGGTACTGCAAATAGGGTTGACTTTCACAGTTTCAGTGGGTGGGACTTGTGTTTTTGGGGTTGGGACTTGTGTTTTTTTTGGAGGTGGGACTTGTGTTTTTTTTGGGTGGGACTTGTGTTTTTTTTTTTTTTTGTAGGTTGGACTTGTGTTTTTTTTTTTTTTTTTTTTTTTTTTTTAAGGTTGGACTTGTGTTTTTTGGAGGTGGGTCTTGTGTTTTTTTTGGGTGGGACTTGTGTTTTTTTTGGGTGGGACTTGTGTTTTTTTTTTTTTTGTAGGTTGGACTTGTGTTTTTTTTTTTTTTTTTTTTTAAGGTTGGACTTGTGTTTTTTGGAGGTGGGACTTGTGTTTTTTTTGGGTGGGACTTGTGTTTTTTTTGGGTGGGACTTGTTTTTTTTTTTTTTTTTTTTTTTGTAGGTTGGACTTGTGTTTTTTTTTTTTTTTTTTGGAGGTGGGACTTGTGTTTTTTGGGGTTGGGACTTGTGTTTTTTGGAGGTGGGACTTGTGTTTTTTGGAGGTGGGACTTGTGTTTTTTGTGGGTGGGACTTGTGTTTTTTGGGGGGTGGGACTTGTGTTTTTTTTTTTTTTGGAGGTGGGACTTGTGTTTTTTGTAGGTGGGATGACACCACACCAGGCCAGGAGACCTTATAGCTCCGCCCAGATAGGTGCCAGCGACATACAATTGGTATCATTCGAAAGGGTTTGTTCCCACCTTTCAAATGAGCCCCGCCCCATGTCTGTGTGACGTATAGTTCATGACATATAGCCACCCAAAGTGTAAAACGGAAGTGGTCATATCTCCTAAAGGGAAGGTCGTATTGAACCATGGGATGGGTCAACCGTGAGGTCTGAATGAGTGCTTTAAGATGACACCAGACTTGTGTCATTCTGAGCTTTGGGGGAGGAGCTAGGGGACCAAATGTAATCATGTATCCAAAAATTATCTCGGTGTAGGAAAGTCGAAACGACTCGTGATTGGTGTCATTGGAAAGGTCTCGGCGAATGCTTTCCAACGACACCTCGTTTGTGTCGCTGCGACCTTCCTAGGCCGAGATATTTTTTTGATACGCGAATATATATTGTGCCATAGCTCCGCCCCGGAAGTTGTCAGTGATATAAATAGGGCGTCATTGGAAAGGGTTTTCGAAGACCTTTCGAATGAGTCTACTCTGATGTCTCTACGATGTTCCAGTCGGGAGTTATTGGCACTCCAAAAATACCCGGAAGTGACCTTATAGCTCCGCCCAGGAAGGGCTAGGGGTGGAGTTAGGGGTGGAGTTAGGGGTGGAGTTAGGGGTGGGTTAGGGTTAGGGTTAGGGTTAGGGTTAGGGTTAGGGTTAGGGTTAGGGTTAGGGTTAGGGTTAGAGTGGGGTTAGGGTTAGGGTTAGATTAGGTTAGGGTTAGGTTAGGGTTAGGGTTAGGGTTAGGGTTAGGTAATAGGGTAAAATGCGAAGATGAGCCCCCGGGCTCATGAGCCCCCCCCCCATTTCTCCTGGTTCCCGGGGGCCCACGTTGCTGAAACTCCGCCCATATACTAATTAGTGGGCGGGGAGTCGATTGCAAGTGGTTTGGGATCTCTAGCGCCACCAGGTGTCTAGTTTTGGTATTGTCACCCCCCTTATTATTGGTCCTAGAGAGCTGAAACTCCGCCCATATACTAATTTGTGGGCGGGGAGTCGATTGGAAGTGGTTTGGAATCTCTAGCGCCACCAGGGGCCGAGATATGGTAGGGTAAAATGCGAAGATGAGCCCCCGGGCTCATGAGCCCCCCCTCATTTCTCCTGGTTCCCGGGGGCCCACGTGGCTGAAACTCCGCCCATATACTAATTCGGGGGCGGGGAGTCGATTGCAAGTGGTTTGGGATCTCTAGCGCCACCAGGGGACAAGATATGGTACTGCAAATAGGGTTGACTTTCACAGTTTCAGTGGGTGGGACTTGTGTTTTTGGGGTTGGGACTTGTGTTTTTTTTGGAGGTGGGACTTGTGTTTTTTTTGGGTGGGACTTGTGTTTTTTTTTTTTTTTGTAGGTTGGACTTGTGTTTTTTTTTTTTTTTTTTTTTTTTTTAAGGTTGGACTTGTGTTTTTTGGAGGTGGGTCTTGTGTTTTTTTTGGGTGGGACTTGTGTTTTTTTTGGGTGGGACTTGTGTTTTTTTTTTTTTTTGTAGGTTGGACTTGTGTTTTTTTTTTTTTTTTTTTTTAAGGTTGGACTTGTGTTTTTTGGAGGTGGGACTTGTGTTTTTTTTGGGTGGGACTTGTGTTTTTTTTGGGTGGGACTTGTTTTTTTTTTTTTTTTTTTTTTGTAGGTTGGACTTGTGTTTTTTTTTTTTTTTTTTGGAGGTGGGACTTGTGTTTTTTGGGGTTGGGACTTGTGTTTTTTGGAGGTGGGACTTGTGTTTTTTGGAGGTGGGACTTGTGTTTTTTGTGGGTGGGACTTGTGTTTTTTGGGGGGTGGGACTTGTGTTTTTTTTTTTTTTGGAGGTGGGACTTGTGTTTTTTGTAGGTGGGATGACACCACACCAGGCCAGGAGACCTTATAGCTCCGCCCAGATAGGTGCCAGCGACATACAATTGGTATCATTCGAAAGGGTTTGTTCCCACCTTTCAAATGAGCCCCGCCCCATGTCTGTGTGACGTATAGTTCATGACATATAGCCACCCAAAGTGTAAAACGGAAGTGGTCATATCTCCTAAAGGGAAGGTCGTATTGAACCATGGGATGGGTCAACCGTGAGGTCTGAATGAGTGCTTTAAGATGACACCAGACTTGTGTCATTCTGAGCTTTGGGGGAGGAGCTAGGGGACCAAATGTAATCATGTATCCAAAAATTATCTCGGTGTAGGAAAGTCGAAACGACTCGTGATTGGTGTCATTGGAAAGGTCTCGGCGAATGCTTTCCAACGACACCTCGTTTGTGTCGCTGCGACCTTCCTAGGCCGAGATATTTTTTTGATACGCGAATATATATTGTGCCATAGCTCCGCCCCGGAAGTTGTCAGTGATATAAATAGGGCGTCATTGGAAAGGGTTTTCGAAGACCTTTCGAATGAGTCTACTCTGATGTCTCTACGATGTTCCAGTCGGGAGTTATTGGCACTCCAAAAATACCCGGAAGTGACCTTATAGCTCCGCCCAGGAAGGGCTAGGGGTGGAGTTAGGGGTGGAGTTAGGGGTGGAGTTAGGGGTGGGTTAGGGTTAGGGTTAGGGTTAGGGTTAGGGTTAGGGTTAGGGTTAGGGTTAGGGTTAGGGTTAGGGTTAGGTTAGGGTTAGGGTTAGGGTTAGGGTTAGGGTTAGGGTTAGGGTTAGGGTTAGGGTTAGGGTTAGGGTTAGGTTTTTTGAGGATATTACAACAGCCCTTCCCCCTCCTGGTTTTTCAAAAGGGTTCCGGGACTGAGGAAAAGCACTGGCCGACGCTTGTCTGACTACTCTGTCGGGTTTGAATTTCAGGACTTATAATGGGAAACATCTATCTCCCCTGTGGGTATCGAATCACCCTGCTTTTGTGATTCCGCTGTTTGATTGAGTGTGGACCCCATTACACTTGGACAGGGGCCCCACTCAATCCTGTCGACTCTACTAATTCCCCTGATTACGTTGACCGCCCATTTTCTGGTGTACCCGGAGACCCCATCCACGTCGAGGTACCTTTCCTACTCCCCCAGATGATGCATGAAGGAAAATATTCAGGACACTCTCATCAGTAGTGTACCTCAGATTCACCGGATGTTTCGGCCCTTTAAAACACCAGACATCCTCCTCTGAGGCGGCCCATCCTGGATGATCAGTCCAAGACGAGTGTCCCGTGACCAATTGCTAATCGAATTAGACCAGATCCACAATCACAATTGTTGTTGGGTTCCAGTTCTGGAATTTTACCGATGTCCAAAAAACCAATCCCCCCGTCTCCTTCTCTTGGGTTAGAGTTAGGGTTAGGGTTAGGGTTAGGGTTAGGGTTAGGGTTAGGTTAGGGTTAGGGTTAGGGTTAGGGTTAGGGTTAGGTTAGGGTTAGGGTTAGGGTTAGGGTTAGGGTTAGGTTAGGGTTAGGGTTAGGGTTAGAGTTAGGGTTAGGGTTAGGGTTAGGTTAGGGTTAGGGTTAGGTTAGGTTAGGGTTAGGGTTAGGGTTAGGGTTAGGGTTAGGGTTAGGGTTAGGGTTAGGGTTAGGGTTAGGGTTAGGGTTAGGGTTAGGGTTAGGGTTAGGGTTAGGGTTAGGGTTAGGGTTAGGGTTAGTTAGGGTTAGAGGTTAGGGTTAGGGTTAGGGTTAGGGTTAGGGTTAGGGTTAGGGTTAGGGTTAGGGTTAGGGTTAGGGTTAGGGTTAGGGTTAGGGTTAGAGTTAGGGTTAGAGTTAGGGTTAGGGTTAGGGTTAGGGTTAGGGTTAGGGTTAGGGTTAGGGTTAGGGTTAGGGTTAGGTTAGGGTTAGGGTTAGGGTTAGGGTTAGGGTTAGGGTTAGAGTTAGAGTTAGGGTTAGGGTTAGGGTTAGGGTTAGGGTTAGGGTTAGGGTTAGGGTTAGGGTTAGGGTTAGGGTTAGGGTTAGGGTTAGGGTTAGGGTTAGGGTTAGGGTTAGGGTTAGGGTTAGGGTTAGGGTTAGGGTTAGGGTTAGGGTTAGGGTTAGGGTTAGGTTAGGTTAGGGTTAGGGTTAGGGTTAGGGTTAGGGTTAGGGTTAGGGTTAGGGTTAGGGTTAGGGTTAGGTTAGGGTTAGGGTTAGGGTTAGGGTTAGGGTTAGGGTTAGGGTTAGGGTTAGGGTTAGGGTTAGGGTTAGGGTTAGGGTTAGGGTTAGGGTTAGGGTTAGGGTTAGGGTTAGGGTTAGGGTTAGGGTTAGGGTTAGGGTTAGGGTTAGGGTTAGGGTTAGGGTTAGGGGGTTAGGGTTAGGGTTAGGTAATAGGGTAAAATGCGAAGATGAGCCCCCGGGCTCATGAGCCCCCCCCCCATTTCTCCTGGTTCCCGGGGGCCCACGTTGCTGAAACTCCGCCCATATACTAATTAGTGGGCGGGGAGTCGATTGCAAGTGGTTTGGGATCTCTAGCGCCACCAGGTGTCTAGTTTTGGTATTGTCACCCCCCTTATTATTGGTCCTAGAGAGCTGAAACTCCGCCCATATACTAATTTGTGGGCGGGGAGTCGATTGGAAGTGGTTTGGAATCTCTAGCGCCACCAGGGGCCGAGATATGGTAGGGTAAAATGCGAAGATGAGCCCCCGGGCTCATGAGCCCCCCCTCATTTCTCCTGGTTCCCGGGGGCCCACGTGGCTGAAACTCCGCCCATATACTAATTCGGGGGCGGGGAGTCGATTGCAAGTGGTTTGGGATCTCTAGCGCCACCAGGGGACAAGATATGGTACTGCAAATAGGGTTGACTTTCACAGTTTCAGTGGGTGGGACTTGTGTTTTTGGGGTTGGGACTTGTGTTTTTTTTGGAGGTGGGACTTGTGTTTTTTTTGGGTGGGACTTGTGTTTTTTTTTTTTTTTGTAGGTTGGACTTGTGTTTTTTTTTTTTTTTTTTTTTTTTTTTTAAGGTTGGACTTGTGTTTTTTGGAGGTGGGTCTTGTGTTTTTTTTGGGTGGGACTTGTGTTTTTTTTGGGTGGGACTTGTGTTTTTTTTTTTTTTTGTAGGTTGGACTTGTGTTTTTTTTTTTTTTTTTTTTTAAGGTTGGACTTGTGTTTTTTGGAGGTGGGACTTGTGTTTTTTTTGGGTGGGACTTGTGTTTTTTTTGGGTGGGACTTGTTTTTTTTTTTTTTTTTTTTTTGTAGGTTGGACTTGTGTTTTTTTTTTTTTTTTTTGGAGGTGGGACTTGTGTTTTTTGGGGTTGGGACTTGTGTTTTTTGGAGGTGGGACTTGTGTTTTTTGGAGGTGGGACTTGTGTTTTTTGTGGGTGGGACTTGTGTTTTTTGGGGGGTGGGACTTGTGTTTTTTTTTTTTTTGGAGGTGGGACTTGTGTTTTTTGTAGGTGGGATGACACCACACCAGGCCAGGAGACCTTATAGCTCCGCCCAGATAGGTGCCAGCGACATACAATTGGTATCATTCGAAAGGGTTTGTTCCCACCTTTCAAATGAGCCCCGCCCCATGTCTGTGTGACGTATAGTTCATGACATATAGCCACCCAAAGTGTAAAACGGAAGTGGTCATATCTCCTAAAGGGAAGGTCGTATTGAACCATGGGATGGGTCAACCGTGAGGTCTGAATGAGTGCTTTAAGATGACACCAGACTTGTGTCATTCTGAGCTTTGGGGGAGGAGCTAGGGGACCAAATGTAATCATGTATCCAAAAATTATCTCGGTGTAGGAAAGTCGAAACGACTCGTGATTGGTGTCATTGGAAAGGTCTCGGCGAATGCTTTCCAACGACACCTCGTTTGTGTCGCTGCGACCTTCCTAGGCCGAGATATTTTTTTGATACGCGAATATATATTGTGCCATAGCTCCGCCCCGGAAGTTGTCAGTGATATAAATAGGGCGTCATTGGAAAGGGTTTTCGAAGACCTTTCGAATGAGTCTACTCTGATGTCTCTACGATGTTCCAGTCGGGAGTTATTGGCACTCCAAAAATACCCGGAAGTGACCTTATAGCTCCGCCCAGGAAGGGCTAGGGGTGGAGTTAGGGGTGGAGTTAGGGGTGGAGTTAGGGGTGGGTTAGGGTTAGGGTTAGGGTTAGGGTTAGGGTTAGGGTTAGGGTTAGGGTTAGGGTTAGGGTTAGAGTGGGGTTAGGGTTAGGGTTAGATTAGGTTAGGGTTAGGTTAGGGTTAGGGTTAGGGTTAGGGTTAGGTAATAGGGTAAAATGCGAAGATGAGCCCCCGGGCTCATGAGCCCCCCCCCCATTTCTCCTGGTTCCCGGGGGCCCACGTTGCTGAAACTCCGCCCATATACTAATTAGTGGGCGGGGAGTCGATTGCAAGTGGTTTGGGATCTCTAGCGCCACCAGGTGTCTAGTTTTGGTATTGTCACCCCCCTTATTATTGGTCCTAGAGAGCTGAAACTCCGCCCATATACTAATTTGTGGGCGGGGAGTCGATTGGAAGTGGTTTGGAATCTCTAGCGCCACCAGGGGCCGAGATATGGTAGGGTAAAATGCGAAGATGAGCCCCCGGGCTCATGAGCCCCCCCTCATTTCTCCTGGTTCCCGGGGGCCCACGTGGCTGAAACTCCGCCCATATACTAATTCGGGGGCGGGGAGTCGATTGCAAGTGGTTTGGGATCTCTAGCGCCACCAGGGGACAAGATATGGTACTGCAAATAGGGTTGACTTTCACAGTTTCAGTGGGTGGGACTTGTGTTTTTGGGGTTGGGACTTGTGTTTTTTTTGGAGGTGGGACTTGTGTTTTTTTTGGGTGGGACTTGTGTTTTTTTTTTTTTTTGTAGGTTGGACTTGTGTTTTTTTTTTTTTTTTTTTTTTTTTTTAAGGTTGGACTTGTGTTTTTTGGAGGTGGGTCTTGTGTTTTTTTTGGGTGGGACTTGTGTTTTTTTTGGGTGGGACTTGTGTTTTTTTTTTTTTTGTAGGTTGGACTTGTGTTTTTTTTTTTTTTTTTTTTTAAGGTTGGACTTGTGTTTTTTGGAGGTGGGACTTGTGTTTTTTTTGGGTGGGACTTGTGTTTTTTTTGGGTGGGACTTGTTTTTTTTTTTTTTTTTTTTTTTGTAGGTTGGACTTGTGTTTTTTTTTTTTTTTTTTGGAGGTGGGACTTGTGTTTTTTGGGGTTGGGACTTGTGTTTTTTGGAGGTGGGACTTGTGTTTTTTGGAGGTGGGACTTGTGTTTTTTGTGGGTGGGACTTGTGTTTTTTGGGGGGTGGGACTTGTGTTTTTTTTTTTTTTGGAGGTGGGACTTGTGTTTTTTGTAGGTGGGATGACACCACACCAGGCCAGGAGACCTTATAGCTCCGCCCAGATAGGTGCCAGCGACATACAATTGGTATCATTCGAAAGGGTTTGTTCCCACCTTTCAAATGAGCCCCGCCCCATGTCTGTGTGACGTATAGTTCATGACATATAGCCACCCAAAGTGTAAAACGGAAGTGGTCATATCTCCTAAAGGGAAGGTCGTATTGAACCATGGGATGGGTCAACCGTGAGGTCTGAATGAGTGCTTTAAGATGACACCAGACTTGTGTCATTCTGAGCTTTGGGGGAGGAGCTAGGGGACCAAATGTAATCATGTATCCAAAAATTATCTCGGTGTAGGAAAGTCGAAACGACTCGTGATTGGTGTCATTGGAAAGGTCTCGGCGAATGCTTTCCAACGACACCTCGTTTGTGTCGCTGCGACCTTCCTAGGCCGAGATATTTTTTTGATACGCGAATATATATTGTGCCATAGCTCCGCCCCGGAAGTTGTCAGTGATATAAATAGGGCGTCATTGGAAAGGGTTTTCGAAGACCTTTCGAATGAGTCTACTCTGATGTCTCTACGATGTTCCAGTCGGGAGTTATTGGCACTCCAAAAATACCCGGAAGTGACCTTATAGCTCCGCCCAGGAAGGGCTAGGGGTGGAGTTAGGGGTGGAGTTAGGGGTGGAGTTAGGGGTGGGTTAGGGTTAGGGTTAGGGTTAGGGTTAGGGTTAGGGTTAGGGTTAGGGTTAGGGTTAGGGTTAGAGTGGGGTTAGGGTTAGGGTTAGATTAGGTTAGGGTTAGGTTAGGGTTAGGGTTAGGGTTAGGGTTAGGTAATAGGGTAAAATGCGAAGATGAGCCCCCGGGCTCATGAGCCCCCCCCCCATTTCTCCTGGTTCCCGGGGGCCCACGTTGCTGAAACTCCGCCCATATACTAATTAGTGGGCGGGGAGTCGATTGCAAGTGGTTTGGGATCTCTAGCGCCACCAGGTGTCTAGTTTTGGTATTGTCACCCCCCTTATTATTGGTCCTAGAGAGCTGAAACTCCGCCCATATACTAATTTGTGGGCGGGGAGTCGATTGGAAGTGGTTTGGAATCTCTAGCGCCACCAGGGGCCGAGATATGGTAGGGTAAAATGCGAAGATGAGCCCCCGGGCTCATGAGCCCCCCCTCATTTCTCCTGGTTCCCGGGGGCCCACGTGGCTGAAACTCCGCCCATATACTAATTCGGGGGCGGGGAGTCGATTGCAAGTGGTTTGGGATCTCTAGCGCCACCAGGGGACAAGATATGGTACTGCAAATAGGGTTGACTTTCACAGTTTCAGTGGGTGGGACTTGTGTTTTTGGGGTTGGGACTTGTGTTTTTTTTGGAGGTGGGACTTGTGTTTTTTTTGGGTGGGACTTGTGTTTTTTTTTTTTTTTGTAGGTTGGACTTGTGTTTTTTTTTTTTTTTTTTTTTTTTTTTTAAGGTTGGACTTGTGTTTTTTGGAGGTGGGTCTTGTGTTTTTTTTGGGTGGGACTTGTGTTTTTTTTGGGTGGGACTTGTGTTTTTTTTTTTTTTTGTAGGTTGGACTTGTGTTTTTTTTTTTTTTTTTTTTAAGGTTGGACTTGTGTTTTTTGGAGGTGGGACTTGTGTTTTTTTTGGGTGGGACTTGTGTTTTTTTTGGGTGGGACTTGTTTTTTTTTTTTTTTTTTTTTTTGTAGGTTGGACTTGTGTTTTTTTTTTTTTTTTTTGGAGGTGGGACTTGTGTTTTTTGGGGTTGGGACTTGTGTTTTTTGGAGGTGGGACTTGTGTTTTTTGGAGGTGGGACTTGTGTTTTTTGTGGGTGGGACTTGTGTTTTTTGGGGGGTGGGACTTGTGTTTTTTTTTTTTTTGGAGGTGGGACTTGTGTTTTTTGTAGGTGGGATGACACCACACCAGGCCAGGAGACCTTATAGCTCCGCCCAGATAGGTGCCAGCGACATACAATTGGTATCATTCGAAAGGGTTTGTTCCCACCTTTCAAATGAGCCCCGCCCCATGTCTGTGTGACGTATAGTTCATGACATATAGCCACCCAAAGTGTAAAACGGAAGTGGTCATATCTCCTAAAGGGAAGGTCGTATTGAACCATGGGATGGGTCAACCGTGAGGTCTGAATGAGTGCTTTAAGATGACACCAGACTTGTGTCATTCTGAGCTTTGGGGGAGGAGCTAGGGGACCAAATGTAATCATGTATCCAAAAATTATCTCGGTGTAGGAAAGTCGAAACGACTCGTGATTGGTGTCATTGGAAAGGTCTCGGCGAATGCTTTCCAACGACACCTCGTTTGTGTCGCTGCGACCTTCCTAGGCCGAGATATTTTTTTGATACGCGAATATATATTGTGCCATAGCTCCGCCCCGGAAGTTGTCAGTGATATAAATAGGGCGTCATTGGAAAGGGTTTTCGAAGACCTTTCGAATGAGTCTACTCTGATGTCTCTACGATGTTCCAGTCGGGAGTTATTGGCACTCCAAAAATACCCGGAAGTGACCTTATAGCTCCGCCCAGGAAGGGCTAGGGGTGGAGTTAGGGGTGGAGTTAGGGGTGGAGTTAGGGGTGGGTTAGGGTTAGGGTTAGGGTTAGGGTTAGGGTTAGGGTTAGGGTTAGGGTTAGGGTTAGGGTTAGAGTGGGGTTAGGGTTAGGGTTAGATTAGGTTAGGGTTAGGTTAGGGTTAGGGTTAGGGTTAGGGTTAGGTAATAGGGTAAAATGCGAAGATGAGCCCCCGGGCTCATGAGCCCCCCCCCCATTTCTCCTGGTTCCCGGGGGCCCACGTTGCTGAAACTCCGCCCATATACTAATTAGTGGGCGGGGAGTCGATTGCAAGTGGTTTGGGATCTCTAGCGCCACCAGGTGTCTAGTTTTGGTATTGTCACCCCCCTTATTATTGGTCCTAGAGAGCTGAAACTCCGCCCATATACTAATTTGTGGGCGGGGAGTCGATTGGAAGTGGTTTGGAATCTCTAGCGCCACCAGGGGCCGAGATATGGTAGGGTAAAATGCGAAGATGAGCCCCCGGGCTCATGAGCCCCCCCTCATTTCTCCTGGTTCCCGGGGGCCCACGTGGCTGAAACTCCGCCCATATACTAATTCGGGGGCGGGGAGTCGATTGCAAGTGGTTTGGGATCTCTAGCGCCACCAGGGGACAAGATATGGTACTGCAAATAGGGTTGACTTTCACAGTTTCAGTGGGTGGGACTTGTGTTTTTGGGGTTGGGACTTGTGTTTTTTTTGGAGGTGGGACTTGTGTTTTTTTTGGGTGGGACTTGTGTTTTTTTTTTTTTTTGTAGGTTGGACTTGTGTTTTTTTTTTTTTTTTTTTTTTTTTTTTAAGGTTGGACTTGTGTTTTTTGGAGGTGGGTCTTGTGTTTTTTTTGGGTGGGACTTGTGTTTTTTTTGGGTGGGACTTGTGTTTTTTTTTTTTTTGTAGGTTGGACTTGTGTTTTTTTTTTTTTTTTTTTTTAAGGTTGGACTTGTGTTTTTTGGAGGTGGGACTTGTGTTTTTTTTGGGTGGGACTTGTGTTTTTTTTGGGTGGGACTTGTTTTTTTTTTTTTTTTTTTTTTTTGTAGGTTGGACTTGTGTTTTTTTTTTTTTTTTTTGGAGGTGGGACTTGTGTTTTTTGGGGTTGGGACTTGTGTTTTTTGGAGGTGGGACTTGTGTTTTTTGGAGGTGGGACTTGTGTTTTTTGTGGGTGGGACTTGTGTTTTTTGGGGGGTGGGACTTGTGTTTTTTTTTTTTTTGGAGGTGGGACTTGTGTTTTTTGTAGGTGGGATGACACCACACCAGGCCAGGAGACCTTATAGCTCCGCCCAGATAGGTGCCAGCGACATACAATTGGTATCATTCGAAAGGGTTTGTTCCCACCTTTCAAATGAGCCCCGCCCCATGTCTGTGTGACGTATAGTTCATGACATATAGCCACCCAAAGTGTAAAACGGAAGTGGTCATATCTCCTAAAGGGAAGGTCGTATTGAACCATGGGATGGGTCAACCGTGAGGTCTGAATGAGTGCTTTAAGATGACACCAGACTTGTGTCATTCTGAGCTTTGGGGGAGGAGCTAGGGGACCAAATGTAATCATGTATCCAAAAATTATCTCGGTGTAGGAAAGTCGAAACGACTCGTGATTGGTGTCATTGGAAAGGTCTCGGCGAATGCTTTCCAACGACACCTCGTTTGTGTCGCTGCGACCTTCCTAGGCCGAGATATTTTTTTGATACGCGAATATATATTGTGCCATAGCTCCGCCCCGGAAGTTGTCAGTGATATAAATAGGGCGTCATTGGAAAGGGTTTTCGAAGACCTTTCGAATGAGTCTACTCTGATGTCTCTACGATGTTCCAGTCGGGAGTTATTGGCACTCCAAAAATACCCGGAAGTGACCTTATAGCTCCGCCCAGGAAGGGCTAGGGGTGGAGTTAGGGGTGGAGTTAGGGGTGGAGTTAGGGGTGGGTTAGGGTTAGGGTTAGGGTTAGGGTTAGGGTTAGGGTTAGGGTTAGGGTTAGGGTTAGGGTTAGGGTTAGGTTAGGGTTAGGGTTAGGGTTAGGGTTAGGGTTAGGGTTAGGGTTAGGGTTAGGGTTAGGGTTAGGGTTAGGTTTTTTGAGGATATTACAACAGCCCTTCCCCCTCCTGGTTTTTCAAAAGGGTTCCGGGACTGAGGAAAAGCACTGGCCGACGCTTGTCTGACTACTCTGTCGGGTTTGAATTTCAGGACTTATAATGGGAAACATCTATCTCCCCTGTGGGTATCGAATCACCCTGCTTTTGTGATTCCGCTGTTTGATTGAGTGTGGACCCCATTACACTTGGACAGGGGCCCCACTCAATCCTGTCGACTCTACTAATTCCCCTGATTACGTTGACCGCCCATTTTCTGGTGTACCCGGAGACCCCATCCACGTCGAGGTACCTTTCCTACTCCCCCAGATGATGCATGAAGGAAAATATTCAGGACACTCTCATCAGTAGTGTACCTCAGATTCACCGGATGTTTCGGCCCTTTAAAACACCAGACATCCTCCTCTGAGGCGGCCCATCCTGGATGATCAGTCCAAGACGAGTGTCCCGTGACCAATTGCTAATCGAATTAGACCAGATCCACAATCACAATTGTTGTTGGGTTCCAGTTCTGGAATTTTACCGATGTCCAAAAAACCAATCCCCCCGTCTCCTTCTCTTGGGTTAGAGTTAGGGTTAGGGTTAGGGTTAGGGTTAGGGTTAGGGTTAGGTTAGGGTTAGGGTTAGGGTTAGGGTTAGGGTTAGGTTAGGGTTAGGGTTAGGGTTAGGGTTAGGGTTAGGTTAGGGTTAGGGTTAGGGTTAGAGTTAGGGTTAGGGTTAGGGTTAGGTTAGGGTTAGGGTTAGGTTAGGTTAGGGTTAGGGTTAGGGTTAGGGTTAGGGTTAGGGTTAGGGTTAGGGTTAGGGTTAGGGTTAGGGTTAGGGTTAGGGTTAGGGTTAGGGTTAGGGTTAGGGTTAGGGTTAGGGTTAGGGTTAGTTAGGGTTAGAGGTTAGGGTTAGGGTTAGGGTTAGGGTTAGGGTTAGGGTTAGGGTTAGGGTTAGGGTTAGGGTTAGGGTTAGGGTTAGGGTTAGGGTTAGGGTTAGGGTTAGGGTTAGGGTTAGGGTTAGGGTTAGGGTTAGGGTTAGGGTTAGGGTTAGGGTTAGGGTTAGGGTTAGGGTTAGGGTTAGGGTTAGGGTTAGGGTTAGGGTTAGGGTTAGGGTTAGGGTTAGGGTTAGGGTTAGGGTTAGGGTTAGGGTTAGGGTTAGGGTTAGGGTTAGGGTTAGGGTTAGGGTTAGGGTTAGGGTTAGGGTTAGGGTTAGGGTTAGGGTTAGGGTTAGGGTTAGGGTTAGGGTTAGGGTTAGGGTTAGGGTTAGGGTTAGGGTTAGGGTTAGGGTTAGGGTTAGGGTTAGGGTTAGGGTTAGGGTTAGGGTTAGGGTTAGGGTTAGGGTTAGGGTTAGGGTTAGGGTTAGGGTTAGGGTTAGGGTTAGGGTTAGGGTTAGAGTGTTAGGGTTAGGGTTAGGGTTAGGGTAGGGTTAGGGTTAGGGTTAGGGTTAGGGTTAGGGTTAGGGTTAGGGTTAGGGTTAGGGTTAGGGTTAGGGTTAGGGTGGGTTAGGGTTAGAGTTAGGGTTAGGGTTAGGGTTAGGGTTAGGGTTAGGGTTAGGGTTAGGGTTAGGGTTAGGGTTAGGGTTAGGGTTAGGGTTAGGGTTAGGGTTAGGTTAGGGTTAGGGTTAGGGTTAGGGTTAGGGTTAGGGTTAGGGTTAGGGTTAGGGTTAGGGTTAGGGTTAGGGTTAGGGTTAGGGTTAGGGTTAGGGTTAGGGTTAGGGTTAGGGTTAGGGTTAGGGTTAGGGTTAGGGTTAGGGTTAGGGTTAGGGTTAGGGTTAGGGTTAGGGTTAGGGTTAGGGTTAGGGTTAGGGTTAGGGTTAGGGTTAGGGTTAGGGTTAGGGTTAGGGTTAGGGTTAGGGTTAGGGTTAGGGTTAGGGTTAGGGTTAGGGTTAGGGTTAGGGTTAGGGTTAGGGTTAGGGTTAGGGTTAGGGTTAGGGTTAGGGTTAGGGTTAGGGTTAGGGTTAGGGTTAGGGTTAGGGTTAGGGTTAGGGTTAGGGTTAGGGTTAGGGTTAGGGTTAGGGTTAGGGTTAGGGTTAGAGGGTTAGAGTGGGTTAGGGTTAGGGTTAGGGTTAGGGTTAGGGTTAGGGTTAGGGTTAGGGTTAGGGTTAGGGTTAGGGTTAGGGTTAGGGTTAGGGTTAGGGTTAGGGTTAGGGTTAGGGTTAGGGTTAGGGTTAGGGTTAGGGTTAGGGTTAGGGTTAGGGTTAGGGTTAGGGTTAGGGTTAGGGTTAGGGTTAGGGTTAGGGTTAGGGTTAGGGTTAGGGTTAGGGTTAGGGTTAGGGTTAGGGTTAGGGTTAGGGTTAGGGTTAGGGTTAGGGTTAGGGTTAGGGTTAGGGTTAGGGTTAGGGTTAGGGTTAGGGTTAGGGTTAGGGTTAGGGTTAGGGTTAGGGTTAGGGTTAGGGTTAGGGTTAGGGTTAGGGTTAGGGTTAGGGTTAGGGTTAGGTTAGGGTTAGGGTTAGGGTTAGGGTTAGGGTTAGGGTTAGGGTTAGGGTTAGGGTTAGGGTTAGGGTTAGGGTTAGGGTTAGGGTTAGGGTTAGGGTTAGGGTTAGGGTTAGGGTTAGGGTTAGGGTTAGGGTTAGGGTTAGGGTTAGGGTTAGGGTTAGGGTTAGGGTTAGGGTTAGGGTTAGGGTTAGGGTTAGGGTTAGGGTTAGGGTTAGGGTTAGGGTTAGGGTTAGGGTTAGGGTTAGGGTTAGGGTTAGGGTTAGGGTTAGGGTTAGGGTTAGGGTTAGTTAGGGTTAGGGTTAGGGTTAGGGTTAGGGTTAGGGTTAGGGTTAGGGTTAGGGTTAGGGTTAGGGTTAGGGTTAGGGTTAGGGTTAGGGTTAGGGTTAGGGTTAGGGTTAGGGTTAGGGTTAGGGTTAGGGTTAGGGTTAGGGTTAGGGTTAGGGTGGGGTTAGGGTTAGGGTTAGGGTTAGGGTTAGGGTTAGGGTTAGGGTTAGGGTTAGGGTTAGGGTTAGGGTTAGGGTTAGGGTTAGGGTTAGGGTTAGGGTTAGGGTTAGGGTTAGGGTTAGGGTTAGGGTTAGGGTTAGGGTTAGGGTTAGGGTTAGGGTTAGGGTTAGGGTTAGGGTTAGGGTTAGGGTTAGAGGGTTAGGGTTAGGGTTAGGGTTAGGGTTAGGGTTAGGGTTAGGGTTAGGGTTAGGGTTAGGGTTAGGGTTAGGGTTAGGGTTAGGGTTAGGGTTAGGGTTAGGGTTAGGGTTAGGGTTAGGGTTAGGGTTAGGGTTAGGGTTAGGGTTAGGGTTAGGGTTAGGGTTAGGGTTAGGGTTAGGGTTAGGGTTAGGGTTAGGGTTAGGGTTAGGGTTAGGGTTAGGGTTAGGGTTAGGGTTAGGGTTAGGGTTAGGGTTAGGGTTAGGGTTAGGGTTAGGGTTAGGGTTAGGGTTAGGGTTAGGGTTAGGGTTAGTTAGGGTTAGGGTTAGGGTTAGGGTTAGGGTTAGGGTTAGGGTTAGGGTTAGGGTTAGGGTTAGGGTTAGGGTTAGGGTTAGGGTTAGGGTTAGGGTTAGGGTTAGGGTTAGGGTTAGGGTTAGGGTTAGGGTTAGGGTTAGGGTTAGGGTTAGGGTTAGGGTTAGGGTTAGGGTTAGTTAGGGTTAGGGTTAGGGTTAGGGTTAGGGTTAGGGTTAGGGTTAGGGTTAGGGTTAGGGTTAGGGTTAGGGTTAGGGTTAGGGTTAGGGTTAGGGTTAGGGTTAGGGTTAGGGTTAGGGTTAGGGTTAGGGTTAGGGTTAGGGTTAGGGTTAGGGTTAGGGTTAGGGTTAGGGTTAGGGTTAGGGTTAGGGTTAGGGTTAGGGTTAGGGTTAGGGTTAGGGTTAGGGTTAGGGTTAGGGTTAGGGTTAGGGTTAGGGTTAGGGTTAGGGTTAGGGTTAGGGTTAGGGTTAGGGTTAGGGTTAGGGTTAGGGTTAGGGTTAGGGTTAGGGTTAGGGTTAGGGTTAGGGTTAGGGTTAGGGTTAGGGTTAGGGTTAGGGTTAGGGTTAGGGTTAGGGTTAGGGTTAGGGTTAGGGTTAGGGTTAGGGTTAGGGTTAGGGTTAGGGTTAGGGTTAGGGTTAGGGTTAGGGTTAGGGTTAGGGTTAGGGTTAGGGTTAGGGTTAGGGTTAGGGTTAGGGTTAGGGTTAGGGTTAGGGTTAGGGTTAGGGTTAGGGTTAGGGTTAGGGTTAGGGTTAGGGTTAGGGTTAGGGTTAGGGTTAGGGTTAGGGTTAGGGTTAGGGTTAGGGTTAGGGTTAGGGTTAGGGTTAGGGTTAGGGTTAGGGTTAGGGTTAGGGTTAGGGTTAGGGTTAGGGTTAGGGTTAGGGTTAGGGTTAGGGTTAGGGTTAGGGTTAGGGTTAGGGTTAGGGTTAGGGTTAGGGTTAGGGTTAGGGTTAGGGTTAGGGTTAGGGTTAGGGTTAGGGTTAGGGTTAGGGTTAGGGTTAGGGTTAGGGTTAGGGTTAGGGTTAGGGTTAGGGTTAGGGTTAGGGTTAGGGTTAGGGTTAGGGTTAGGGTTAGGGTTAGGGTTAGGGTTAGGGTTAGGGTTAGGGTTAGGGTTAGGGTTAGGGTTAGGGTTAGGGTTAGGGTTAGGGTTAGGGTTAGGGTTAGGGTTAGGGTTAGGGTTAGGGTTAGGGTTAGGGTTAGGGTTAGGGTTAGGGTTAGGGTTAGGGTTAGGGTTAGGGTTAGGGTTAGGGTTAGGGTTAGGGTTAGGGTTAGGGTTAGGGTTAGGGTTAGGGTTAGGGTTAGGGTTAGGGTTAGGGTTAGGGTTAGGGTTAGGGTTAGGGTTAGGGTTAGGGTTAGGGTTAGGGTTAGGGTTAGGGTTAGGGTTAGGGTTAGGGTTAGGGTTAGGGTTAGGGTTAGGGTTAGGGTTAGGGTTAGGGTTAGGGTTAGGGTTAGGGTTAGGGTTAGGGTTAGGGTTAGGGTTAGGGTTAGGGTTAGGGTTAGGGTTAGGGTTAGGGTTAGGGTTAGGGTTAGGGTTAGGGTTAGGGTTAGGGTTAGGGTTAGGGTTAGGGTTAGGGTTAGGGTTAGGGTTAGGGTTAGGGTTAGGGTTAGGGTTAGGGTTAGGGTTAGGGTTAGGGTTAGGGTTAGGGTTAGGGTTAGGGTTAGGGTTAGGGTTAGGGTTAGGGTTAGGGTTAGGGTTAGGGTTAGGGTTAGGGTTAGGGTTAGGGTTAGGGTTAGGGTTAGGGTTAGGGTTAGGGTTAGGGTTAGGGTTAGGGTTAGGGTTAGGGTTAGGGTTAGGGTTAGGGTTAGGGTTAGGGTTAGGGTTAGGGTTAGGGTTAGGGTTAGGGTTAGGGTTAGGGTTAGGGTTAGGGTTAGGGTTAGGGTTAGGGTTAGGGTTAGGGTTAGGGTTAGGGTTAGGGTTAGGGTTAGGGTTAGGGTTAGGGTTAGGGTTAGGGTTAGGGTTAGGGTTAGGGTTAGGGTTAGGGTTAGGGTTAGGGTTAGGGTTAGGGTTAGGGTTAGGGTTAGGGTTAGGGTTAGGGTTAGGGTTAGGGTTAGGGTTAGGGTTAGGGTTAGGGTTAGGGTTAGGGTTAGGGTTAGGGTTAGGGTTAGGGTTAGGGTTAGGGTTAGGGTTAGGGTTAGGGTTAGGGTTAGGGTTAGGGTTAGGGTTAGGGTTAGGGTTAGGGTTAGGGTTAGGGTTAGGGTTAGGGTTAGGGTTAGGGTTAGGGTTAGGGTTAGGGTTAGGGTTAGGGTTAGGGTTAGGGTTAGGGTTAGGGTTAGGGTTAGGGTTAGGGTTAGGGTTAGGGTTAGGGTTAGGGTTAGGGTTAGGGTTAGGGTTAGGGTTAGGGTTAGGGTTAGGGTTAGGGTTAGGGTTAGGGTTAGGGTTAGGGTTAGGGTTAGGGTTAGGGTTAGGGTTAGGGTTAGGGTTAGGGTTAGGGTTAGGGTTAGGGTTAGGGTTAGGGTTAGGGTTAGGGTTAGGGTTAGGGTTAGGGTTAGGGTTAGGGTTAGGGTTAGGGTTAGGGTTAGGGTTAGGGTTAGGGTTAGGGTTAGGGTTAGGGTTAGGGTTAGGGTTAGGGTTAGGGTTAGGGTTAGGGTTAGGGTTAGGGTTAGGGTTAGGGTTAGGGTTAGGGTTAGGGTTAGGGTTAGGGTTAGGGTTAGGGTTAGGGTTAGGGTTAGGGTTAGGGTTAGGGTTAGGGTTAGGGTTAGGGTTAGGGTTAGGGTTAGGGTTAGGGTTAGGGTTAGGGTTAGGGTTAGGGTTAGGGTTAGGGTTAGGGTTAGGGTTAGGGTTAGGGTTAGGGTTAGGGTTAGGGTTAGGGTTAGGGTTAGGGTTAGGGTTAGGGTTAGGGTTAGGGTTAGGGTTAGGGTTAGGGTTAGGGTTAGGGTTAGGGTTAGGGTTAGGGTTAGGGTTAGGGTTAGGGTTAGGGTTAGGGTTAGGGTTAGGGTTAGGGTTAGGGTTAGGGTTAGGGTTAGGGTTAGGGTTAGGGTTAGGGTTAGGGTTAGGGTTAGGGTTAGGGTTAGGGTTAGGGTTAGGGTTAGGGTTAGGGTTAGGGTTAGGGTTAGGGTTAGGGTTAGGGTTAGGGTTAGGGTTAGGGTTAGGGTTAGGGTTAGGGTTAGGGTTAGGGTTAGGGTTAGGGTTAGGGTTAGGGTTAGGGTTAGGGTTAGGGTTAGGGTTAGGGTTAGGGTTAGGGTTAGGGTTAGGGTTAGGGTTAGGGTTAGGGTTAGGGTTAGGGTTAGGGTTAGGGTTAGGGTTAGGGTTAGGGTTAGGGTTAGGGTTAGGGTTAGGGTTAGGGTTAGGGTTAGGGTTAGGGTTAGGGTTAGGGTTAGGGTTAGGGTTAGGGTTAGGGTTAGGGTTAGGGTTAGGGTTAGGGTTAGGGTTAGGGTTAGGGTTAGGGTTAGGGTTAGGGTTAGGGTTAGGGTTAGGGTTAGGGTTAGGGTTAGGGTTAGGGTTAGGGTTAGGGTTAGGGTTAGGGTTAGGGTTAGGGTTAGGGTTAGGGTTAGGGTTAGGGTTAGGGTTAGGGTTAGGGTTAGGGTTAGGGTTAGGGTTAGGGTTAGGGTTAGGGTTAGGGTTAGGGTTAGGGTTAGGGTTAGGGTTAGGGTTAGGGTTAGGGTTAGGGTTAGGGTTAGGGTTAGGGTTAGGGTTAGGGTTAGGGTTAGGGTTAGGGTTAGGGTTAGGGTTAGGGTTAGGGTTAGGGTTAGGGTTAGGGTTAGGGTTAGGGTTAGGGTTAGGGTTAGGGTTAGGGTTAGGGTTAGGGTTAGGGTTAGGGTTAGGGTTAGGGTTAGGGTTAGGGTTAGGGTTAGGGTTAGGGTTAGGGTTAGGGTTAGGGTTAGGGTTAGGGTTAGGGTTAGGGTTAGGGTTAGGGTTAGGGTTAGGGTTAGGGTTAGGGTTAGGGTTAGGGTTAGGGTTAGGGTTAGGGTTAGGGTTAGGGTTAGGGTTAGGGTTAGGGTTAGGGTTAGGGTTAGGGTTAGGGTTAGGGTTAGGGTTAGGGTTAGGGTTAGGGTTAGGGTTAGGGTTAGGGTTAGGGTTAGGGTTAGGGTTAGGGTTAGGGTTAGGGTTAGGGTTAGGGTTAGGGTTAGGGTTAGGGTTAGGGTTAGGGTTAGGGTTAGGGTTAGGGTTAGGGTTAGGGTTAGGGTTAGGGTTAGGGTTAGGGTTAGGGTTAGGGTTAGGGTTAGGGTTAGGGTTAGGGTTAGGGTTAGGGTTAGGGTTAGGGTTAGGGTTAGGGTTAGGGTTAGGGTTAGGGTTAGGGTTAGGGTTAGGGTTAGGGTTAGGGTTAGGGTTAGGGTTAGGGTTAGGGTTAGGGTTAGGGTTAGGGTTAGGGTTAGGGTTAGGGTTAGGGTTAGGGTTAGGGTTAGGGTTAGGGTTAGGGTTAGGGTTAGGGTTAGGGTTAGGGTTAGGGTTAGGGTTAGGGTTAGGGTTAGGGTTAGGGTTAGGGTTAGGGTTAGGGTTAGGGTTAGGGTTAGGGTTAGGGTTAGGGTTAGGGTTAGGGTTAGGGTTAGGGTTAGGGTTAGGGTTAGGGTTAGGGTTAGGGTTAGGGTTAGGGTTAGGGTTAGGGTTAGGGTTAGGGTTAGGGTTAGGGTTAGGGTTAGGGTTAGGGTTAGGGTTAGGGTTAGGGTTAGGGTTAGGGTTAGGGTTAGGGTTAGGGTTAGGGTTAGGGTTAGGGTTAGGGTTAGGGTTAGGGTTAGGGTTAGGGTTAGGGTTAGGGTTAGGGTTAGGGTTAGGGTTAGGGTTAGGGTTAGGGTTAGGGTTAGGGTTAGGGTTAGGGTTAGGGTTAGGGTTAGGGTTAGGGTTAGGGTTAGGGTTAGGGTTAGGGTTAGGGTTAGGGTTAGGGTTAGGGTTAGGGTTAGGGTTAGGGTTAGGGTTAGGGTTAGGGTTAGGGTTAGGGTTAGGGTTAGGGTTAGGGTTAGGGTTAGGGTTAGGGTTAGGGTTAGGGTTAGGGTTAGGGTTAGGGTTAGGGTTAGGGTTAGGGTTAGGGTTAGGGTTAGGGTTAGGGTTAGGGTTAGGGTTAGGGTTAGGGTTAGGGTTAGGGTTAGGGTTAGGGTTAGGGTTAGGGTTAGGGTTAGGGTTAGGGTTAGGGTTAGGGTTAGGGTTAGGGTTAGGGTTAGGGTTAGGGTTAGGGTTAGGGTTAGGGTTAGGGTTAGGGTTAGGGTTAGGGTTAGGGTTAGG
>NC_142774.1:42345000-42445000 GCF_988280905.1 Pimephales promelas | reverse complement strand
AGCCAGACCACCATCTCCAGATTCGAGGCCTTGAACCTGAGCTTCAAGAACATGTGCAAGCTCAAACCCCTGCTGGAGAAGTGGCTGACCGACGCCGGTGAGATCCCAAAGCCAACGCACGAACACTCGAGCTGTGCGCTATTTTATATTACGCTATTAGTCAGGATCATACCTGTTTCACATTTAATTGGTTTGTGTTGTTAAAATACAATGTTGTCGAATCTAGCGCTGGATACCTGAGGTAATTTTGTAGCTCTATTTGCTAGCCTGTGTAATGATCTCAACGTTAGCATTTCTCACCAATTATTCCAAGGGTACGACTGATTGCTTTCCATATATCCATTTTTTTTTACGTAGGCTACCCTTAAAAACTGGGTTTGACTCGTCAGTGGTGGATTGTTCTGCTCCTCGGCGATCAACTCCTCCACAGTGTTGTCTGGTGTTTTATATTCGAGTGGATTCTGATTGGCTGCCAGTGTTTTATTGTTCGACAGCTGGGAAAGATCGTTCTGAAAGTGATCCCAACGATATCGCTCCTCACATGGTTATCGTTATAGCTGTGGTGTGAACTGCAATTCTTTAATATGGAGAATGATTTTCAGAACTGTGTCTTTATCGTTATATTTATATTTATAGTTCTCGTCCTTGGTGTGAACTGGCCTTTAGAATGCACTATTTTACTCTTATGAGTGAATATTGTAGAAATATTCCACACTACTATTAATACAAGGTTTGTAAGGTCCCACAAAATGATGTTTGCAAAGATGTCCAGCAGGAGGCGCTGTAGTAGCTGCAGAAACAGCGTTTCACTGGTAATGGGGAATCTTTGATTTAAAACATTAACATTCATTAAAAACACCCACGCCACATTTGTGTCAGTGCTCATGTTTATTCAACACGTCGAAGCCTTTTTGGAAGATCTAGTTGTGGCGGGCAGAGTTGATGTTGTGATGTATGAGAAACACTGTAATATAATTGGACAGCCGTCAGTTATAGTTGATCCATCTTCAGTGAATAGTGAAAGCCCGTCTCACACAGAGAGCGTTCCCAGTGCTGCTAAAGACACACACACACCGGTGTTATATTAAAAAAATCATATTATAACAAAAATAAACACCGTATTCGGTGCGAACCGGGAGACTGCCCAGCACAGCACACAGATGGAGATATTTGATGAACACATCTCTCTCGGTGTTTCTGCAGAGAACATGTCCGCCGACTGCGTGGTGTCGAGTGCGAGCGAGATGTCTCCGGGTCTCTGCGAGAGTCTGAACCGGCGCCGCAAGAAGCGGACCAGCATCGAGACCACCATACGCCTGGCCTTAGAGAGGAGCTTTCTGGAGGTGAGCGGGTCTCCTGACCACAAGAGGGCTACTGAACCCTGTCCAACACTGACCCTGTCCAACACTGACCCTGACCCCCACTGAGCTCCTAAACCCTAACCCTCTGCATTTATGAAGGACTTCCATAAAATCACTCTTAAAACTATTCAAACATGCTAATACTGGCGGATGGCAACTTTTTTTTACTGTGTAATAATAAAATAGTAAAATTTCTTATTTTGTTTAATATTTTTAATCTTTTAGTTTAGCAGATTATTCCAAGCAACATCAGTGCTGTAGTGAGTGATTGTGTGATGTGATGATGTTTGTGATCTGCAGCAGAGCCAGAAGCCGTCGTCAGAGGAGATCACACTGATCGCAGATCAGCTCAACATGGAGAAGGAGGTGGTGCGAGTCTGGTTCTGTAACCGCAGACAGAAGGAGAAGCGGATCAATCCTCCCAGCAGCTGTAGCGGGTCACCATCAGCCATCAAAGCCATCTACAGCAGCGCCAACACTGTGAGTCACGATCCAGAGTCACATCACATCACACACACCGTATGAACCAGAGTCACTTCACATCGTTAAACCGTAGCTGCAGACGAGATGGTGAGTGATCGATTATTGAGGAGTGATCGCTTGTTTCCAGGTGTCCAGCACGAACACGCTAACAGTGAATTCTGTTGTTCCGCTGAACGCCAGCAACATCTCCAACTTCACGCTCAGCGGTGCGTTTATCCTCCTTTCACAGTTTCATGCAGCTCTATATTCCTCTGTGAGCTCATGAGTATTGTTTAATGTGTGTGTGTGTGTGTGTGTGTGTGCTGTAGGTGGTGCTCTGGCTCAGGTGACGTCACACACACCCTCGGTCATCTCCATGGCGCCCGTCGCTACGCCCGTGACATCGTCGTCATTGAGCCCGTCCGTCACCAGTGTGAAACAGGAGGCAGTCTCCACGGCAACCACGCTCACGCAGGGGGCGGGGCAGTTCCTGGTGACGGGCACAGGATATAACCCGACGTTCATAACGCCCTCGCAGCTGACGCAAGGGTGAGTGTGTGTGTGTGTGCGTGTGTGTGCGTGCGGGGGGGAAACTGTCTGAGATGTCTATGGTCTGAAACATGTCCAGGTCACACTTCTGCCCAAATTAAGAAATAATAAGAGTCATAACCAGTGTGCAATGACTGTGTTTTATTTGTTGTATATTTTTAGAGTATTTATTTATATTAAGGGTTAAATGTATTTTACTTGTAAAATGCAAAATAATTTTTATTTGTATTTTAATGCTGCAGATCGGATTGCTCCAACAAAAGTTCATTTTATAAACAAATGCAAATGCAATAAAGATCTAACAGTGTTGCTCTGCTCAGTTTGAGCTCTTCTGCTCCATCACAGTCGTCTTCTTTCAGACTAGTGGAAAGAAAACATCTAAAACACACTTTTAAGTGTTTATTTCAGTGCACTTCATCTATTTGCGTATGTAGATTTAAATCTCCACACTCTTTAAAGGCAGTGAGTTTGAGTCCGCAGCTTCACACACACCAAACAGTTCTATTCACATCTCTATTGTGATATCATTCGCCTGATTTATTCAAGATTTGACTGTTAAAGCACGGTGAAAATGTATTTGTGTTCAGTCTGTTGACAGTTTTTTGAGTTATGGAGTACAAAAAGATTAAAAAAGAAACCCTGGAACAACCTTTAACTCTAATATGTTAACAGAATCTGGCTTTATCCAGTGTTCAGAATCTGTTCTGCAACGGTATGCAAATTAGTGCATATTTAATTACATCAAACATAACATTTCAGAAAGCCTGTAATTGCGATTAGTCGAGTAGGGAAAGGTCACCTGTTGTGTCTTAAATGTTCTGTTCTCAAACTTTTTCGTTGGTTTTGTTGGTCACATGACGCTGAAAGCTCCGCCCCCAGTGACGCCTCATTGGTGGCGTGTGATCCGTGCGATTATGTGTTAATGGTTTTTTCTGCTTGTGTTGTGCAGTGGGACGCTGTTGAGTTTTTCTCCTGCTCTGGGAAACACACTGATGAACAACAACACACTGGCCACCATCCAGGGTATGACCTCTGACCTCTGTGTCTGCATCTATTCACTGTATAGCTGTGTCTCAACTGCTCAATTATTTACAGTCAATCCAAAAATATTCAGACACCTTCAATGTTTCTCGCAATATTACAGTTTATTTGCTGAAGGTTAACTACACAATTAGATAATACCAGTTTAGTTTAACCGATTACCAAGCGATGCTTCATGTTGTTCAGTGTGTGTGTGTGTGTCTAATGGTCACTTGTAAAACAAGATCATAATCATATCTGATGTCTGAATAATTTTTAATTTGACTGACTGTAATTATAGTTGCATTTGTCAGATTAGAGCTGGTCATCAATATGAACATTAACATCATGAACGCGTGTGTGTGTGTGTGTGTGTGTGTGTTCAGCAGCTCTTGCGTCGGGCGGCGCTCTTCCTCTGACGTCCTTCGACGGAAACACTGGCCTCCTATTCGCCAACACCAGTGCAGGAAGCCCCGCCCCCGGCCTGATGACCACGCCCTTCTTCCTCAACCCCTCCGGCTTGTCTCTGCTGCCAGCCAATCTCCTGTCGGGGGGCGGGGCAGGAGGCGGAGCTCTCAACCTGCATGTGACCAGTGACGTGCAGCAGAGTCCGGTTGCCATGACGACGAAGAGCGTGGCCTTGGCCTCGAAGGCCCAGTGAGCGCCGAACGCGAGTAACCCTGTCGCTATTACCAAAAACTGGTCCGGCCGGTGCCGAGAGCAGGGCTGGCCGCGCGGGTCGGGTCCGCTGCAGGACGCCGCGCGGTCCGGATGAACTTTATTTTTGCATTAATTCTGAAACTAACGTCTAAATTAACCAAAAATGTGAGCGTTTTTCATGACGGCAGATTCTTCTCGAGAGATTATTTCATGTAACAGAGTTTATATCGACTTTCTACGAGGGTTTCTGTTGGTTTTATTTGCGGCTCTGAAACGGCCGATTGTAGATTTATAACCAAAAGCATTTGAGATGTTTTAAGTTGCGCGTCGATGACTTTTTAAACTAGTACTCTAACTCGACATCACTTTATAAATACGGTTAGAAGGCTTTAACTAGTAATAAAGATCGCAGTGAGCACGGCGTCTCCTGTGAGAAATGCAATCCGTCACTCGTCTGTCTGAACTCTGACCCTGTGTGGCGGCAGAGGCGAGGTCATCAATATTAAATCTGTGCGTTCCACCTCACGTATGTCCTGTCTCATCAAATCCTGGATGTTGACCGTTTATCTCCCTGGCCTCTAGTGTTCAGAAACGCCATCGCTGATCTCACGTCTCGCTGGACCGCTCTCGGAGTCTGTGGAAGCTTGTTTCTGCCACGGAAGAAAAAAATACTAAGGTAATTGTGACTTTCTCACAACTTTTTTTTTTGTCGTTTTTCCCAGTAACCAAGTCAGACTTCCCAGTCAAAGTTCCGAGAAACCAAGTGGGAGTTCCCAGTCAGAGTCGGATTTTCCGTGACGTTTTTTTCTTGTGTTGAACAAGCTTCCATAAGACTCACCCTGACCTGTTACTGGAGTCTGTGATGTTGCAGTGATTTGTTTGATTCCGTTGGAGTGTTTCTGTCATCAGTCCGTCACACACACACACACACACACACACACCGAAACGGATGCAAACAGAATCACAGAAGAAGTTGCAACCAAAGTTAGACTCTGTGTGTCAGAGCGGCCGTCAGCGAACAGAGATGTGTAGGAGAGGTCAGAGGTCATGAGGTCAGAGGTCAGGGACGTGTGTTTGCATAATACCTCCACTGATCTTCAGTCAGAGAATACTACTGTGTGCAGTCCTCGTCTTCATCTGCTCGTGAGCCGCTCTGAGGTTTATAATGAACATGAAACTGTAGAGACGGAAGGCGGCGATGTTGATCTATTAATATCATTCGTTTCCATTATGAAAGTTTAATATAGGAAATATTTCAGTCTTTCATCTTTAGCGGCTTTATTGTTTTCTGAAAACCAAAGAGTCATCCGCTCTGCCGTTTCTTCATCATCTTCACTCAAACACACACAAGATATACCAGGATTATAAATATATATATAAATATGTACAAAAAAGTTTTTTATTTTGTGGTTCCCAAAGCAAAAGTCCTCTGAGGATGAAAACCAAAGATTATTCACTTTCTCTTTGCCTTTCCCTTCATTTTTTTAAATGTATAATTCATTGGAAATTAATGTCACGTTCTCGTCTTAATGATCCAGTAACAGGTTTATTGATTTTAATGGTGGAATATTAATCATTTTCTCACTGTACGAGAAACAGCAGCGTCTCAGTTTCCAGTCCTTCTCATTGTGATTCAGACAAAGTGTGTTGAGTTTCTCTGAAGAATGTGTTTTATATCATGCAGAAGGGCTACACACACACACACACACACACTCACACAGACTCACACACACACACTCACTCTCTTACACACACACACACACACACACACATCTGTTGGTCCTGCGCAGGCTGTTCTGGATGCGCTGGTAGTTCTCATGAACTCCTCCGGAGTGTGTGTGTGTGTGTGTGTGTGTGTATTTTTGGTTGCTGTTGACGAGTGTGTGTCGTGTTGCTGTAGATTTCATTAAATGTTTTTCTCAGACTGTTCTCCTGTATGATCTGTTCTTCTGAGTCCAAACAAGCTTCAAAACTCATTATTTACTGACAAGTGCAGTGGAAAAATCATTTTATTAACAAGCTGATGACACAATTACAGACACAAATTAACAACAAAATTAAATTCTCAGTTTTTAAAAGAGTAAATGCATTATGTTACTAAAAGCCACGATAAAGGACACAAGACATCAAACTCAGTGAATCTCAAAACGACGGCTCGTATTTCCCCACAGAAACACCAGAAATTAAGTGTGTTTTCAGAACCGTGTTCAATATTAAAGATACAGTGATGACGGTTCCACCAAGAACCTTTAACATCCGTTATCTTCCCATTCCACAAAAGGTTCTTTAGATTATTATTACAATGTGTTTAAAATGGTTCTTTTGAGAAATGTAAAAATCCCAAAATATATTTTAGCTTCGCTGTGAATAAAGAACATTTTGGAAACTCTATTTAGGAGTGTAGACTCGTCCAGAATGAATCATTAGTTGAATCACATGATGTTTAATGGTTCGCTCAGTCCGGTTTACTGTCAGAGGCTTTATGGGGATTTTTGGGGTATCACTTTAAAGATCCGTTCGTCAATATTAGTTGATGCATTAACTAACAATCAAAAATACTTTTTTTAAGCATTTATTAACCTTTGTTACTGTTAGTAATATACAACAGATCATTGGTCTTGACTAAAATTAATAAATGCTGTATTAATGAAAGTATTGTTCATTGTTAGTTGATGTTAATGTAAAGTGACACCGATTCTTCTGACTTTAACGCTACTGGACATGTACGACATGTAAACTTTTGAGCTCATTATAAAAGTCTATCATTCATGAAGTGGAGAAACAGTTACTGTAAAAACACAATAATCGTGTCTGGGGCCTTTAGGAAGGAAAGCAGGCCTGGAGCCGGTCCGAAAAATGCTACCGTAGCACGGATTGATCACAGAATGCCGATTAAAGTCGTATGAAATACAATTATAATACAATTCTAAGTTATGAGTAGCTACTGTATACTGTAGACTACTGTTTTTATTTTTAAAACGGTGTGAAAAGTAAAAATTATCATAAAATATTCATCTTTGACTTGTCAAAGTACACCTTTCCTCATAGTAACTGAAACTTTCAGTTATTCTTTTTCAGCTGGCTGACCGTACAAATATTCATATGGTAGTAAGCATTTTCTAAAGGGAAATTATACATTATAACAGGAATGTACCTTTAGTAAAAAAAAAAAAAAAAAAAAAACTGTGAGTCTGCACATGCGCATAACCGGTAAGTAGCAAATCTCGATGAGTAGCATGAAAAGTCCGAACACCGGATTTAGGGATGGCATGGGAGTGGACTGTGAAACGGACTTGGGAATGGACTCAGGAATGGACTCGGGAATGGACTCGGGAATGGACTCAGGAATGGACTCGGGAATGGACTCAGGAATGGACTCGGGAATGGACTGTGTCCTGACGAGGGTTAGACGAGCTTCTAGCGAGGCGGCGGGTTAATCTGCTGCATGTGCAGAGAGTCATACGTGTCTTTAGTCATGGAGCTCAGACCCTGAAACAAACACACACTCAGTCAGAAAACACACACTTCTGAACAGATCAAATATCAAGCACTTTACCCGGAGATCTGAAACACTTCTGACCTGATAAACCTGATCCCGACGACGCTGGGGACGAGAACAACAACACAACACACAATCAGTCTCTTCTCAAATCACACTAATCAACATAACACACAATCAGTCTATCAATACCACAATCACACTAATCAACACCAGATCAGAGTAAAACACTCACGTCTCCTCTGGGCTCGATCTCACGATACGTGTCGTCTGCCTTTCTGGTCAGAGGCTGAAACAAACCATCATATTCATAATCATCATGTGAATTAAACAATAAACGTCAACACTCCATTTTACAGTGTCCTTGTTACACGTTACTGTAGTTACTGTAGTAATATACAGCATATGCATAAATACATGATGCAACCCTAATGAGACTAGGATGTAGTTCATTAATGTCACTTAGTAACATGTTTAATATTAAATGTTTAGTTTCACTGTAACAAAGGCACAAATAAAGTGTAACCCAATAAAATAAAGGTTTGATTTTTTTCAGGCAAATGTAAATATTTATGTGTGATTTCTGGAGACTCTTTCCATCAATATGAAATAGATTGACAAGTATACGGCCGCATTAACCATAGGGCTAGGCGGGGCTCAAGCAAGGAGGGGGCCCGTGATTGGCTGTGGAGCAGATACTGCAAGCCATCTGATTACCAAAGCCTTACCACGCAACGTCTCCCACAAATTAGCCCTGTTATTTAGTGGCACTTTCCCTTGTTATATTCCATGCATTATCATGGAATCATTATCATTAATAGAGACGTTCGCAAAGACCCGCCTTTTTTAGTATGTGACGAGCCACGAGCCAGGCGGGTCTCACGCACATCATGTTCTCAGGCACTCACGCAGTGAAAAATACATCGCGGGGCAAAGAGTAACATTACACTGAGTGATTACGAGAGAGAGTTCAGAGCAGCTACTGATGATATGAAACAAAGTCTCAACTTTCAAATATTGTCATTTAAGTAATTTAAACAATACCGTTTTCAAGTTTATATCCACCGACGTTACTGACAGCTTGTTATCGGACAAAGTTGCTTATTCGGCGTTATGATTGGCCAGGCCACCTGTCAATCAAACCCCCGTGGGCAGCAGGGCAAAATTGAAACGTCAGGTTTTAATTTGATATGACAAATACATTTATTCTATATTTAACTTGTGAACGATCGACCTGCTGCTGCAAGTATAGATGATGGCTGCCTGCGCCTTATTAGAATATACATCAACCAATAAATCGCCTTTACTCTTCACAGTCTATTCTTAAAGTCCCCGTGAAATCAAAATTGAACCTATTTACTTTGTTAGCGCATATTACTAGTCTTGTGGTGAACAATTAATCCGTGCAAGTGAATATATATTAAAAAAATGTTTTACCTTAGTGATCTTTAATCAAAATCTGAAAAGTTACTTCCGGTCTGGAACGGTTTCTTTTTCTGATGACGTAGGTTTCACAGTTTGGGTGGGGAAACGCTTAACCACTCCCCTCAAACCGTTAGTTTGCTATGAGCGAGAGATGGAGAGGAGGAGCGCTAGAGTCAAACCCTGCCCTCTGTTCAATATTCCGTTTCACTTGGAAATACGTCACAGCACTGGAGAAAAATCGTTTGCAACTTCCGGTTCACGGGGACTTTAAAACACAGCGTCATCATCGACCCCACAAACTTTCGGTAAGTTTGAATATTAACTTGATGGATGTATAATTTTGCTTTTTGTGTTTGATTAAACTCTATATTCGCCTAAAGGACTGGCGATAATATATCCCAACCCGGTATCACGACAAGACGTGAAATAATCACGTTGGTCCACTTTGGAAAACGTGTCACGGTTTAACCCCTTCAAACGTGAAACTTACACGTTCCAGTGGAGAGATACCCGGATGTTAACCTATTTTAAATGTATAACATTACAAATGTGCAGCGAACACACTAATGTAATGTCTCCAAATCTGTAAACACTAAGGTGCTAACGGCACTGAAGTTACAGGAGTTTCTTCCCGTTGCTAAGCAACAGTAGGTCGAGTATTTAAAAGGTTATGGTTAACACGGTTAACGTGGTTTAACGTCGATGTAATGCGTTGTTTTAGCGAACCTTTTGCTTAAACGAGGAGCTGGGGGACGCCGGAAAAATAGACGTTTTACTCATTTGGCTGCTTCATTAAAACGTGACATTTTGACGTTTTTTTTCGGCGTGGATCAAGGCAAATGAATCCTTTTCACCTTGAAAATAATACTTTTTTGCATTTTAATTAATAGAACATTTCTCAGTGATCGTCAATAAAACAAAATTCCATTTTTCTCGGTTTAATGAAAACCAATAGGTCGTTATGGCAGAGGCGATTGCGTGTAGAATAGGTCAAACGTGTAAGTTTCACGTTTGAGGGGGTTAAACCGTGACATCTACACGTTTTCCAAAGTGGACCAACGTGATTATTTCACGTCTTGTCGTGATACCGGGTTGCATATCCGGTAGAAATATTTACATTTTGCTGCGCATCGATGTAAGTTTATCATTTAAACGCGTTTTTAAACATTGTGGTTTGGATACAAATTATTTCAAACTGCTCAGGCACAGAGAATTCATTTTGTAAATGCTGGTTTTGAGACCATGGTGAACTTGAGACGGTTTTGCACAGCGCACTTGAATCCGACTCTGAGGTCTCCAAGTGACAGACGCTGCTAATAAAGATGCTGTCGCCATGTGTGTCAATAATCTTAATCAAACATCAGAAAGAAAGGAATTTAACGTTACTGTATTTGACTGAATTACTTTTGCAAAATTAACAAGAATGAATGTTGAATTTATAGTGAAAACCATGTAGGCTATTGTATATTTGATTACTTTATATAATATAAAATTATTCAGTGCTTAAAGTTTTTCATAAGTCGATGTGTTGTGCCTTTGTTCTATTTTAATTTGTGACTCTTGTCATCAGTAAGCTTGAGATTATTTTCTTACGCTGTATATTATATTATATTATATTATATTATATTATAGTGGCTCGTGTAACGGTGAGTTTGAGCTTCTGTGGTGAACGCTGAGCTTCAGCTTCATTATTCTCACGCGCTGCTAATAAACTTCCTTCCTGTTGTGATGAAGCTCTTACCGTGTAGGTGTCGTCTCCTCCTCTCCTGCGACCCTGTGAAACACACACACACACACACACACACACACACTCTTTGATACCAATCTTTCATTTGAAAGTCACGTTTTTCTAGCATCTGTAAAACCGCATTCTTCCATCTTAAAAATATATCTAAATTACATCATATGCTCTCATTGACGAATGCGGGACAGTTCATGCGTTCGTGACATCGAGGTTAGATTACTGTAATGCTGTTATGGGGGGTTTCCCTGCACGCTTAATAAACAAACTACATGTCCAAAACGCAGCATGACCAGCCCATATGACCAGCGGGAACCCGATCTTCAACCAGAGGGAACTGGATAATATTCTGAATGTCATTTGATATTCAACAATATTATTGATCTCCTGCATTGACACTATTATATGAGAACTGAACTGAGCTGGATGATGACATCACGGTTTTCTCCAGACTGGCTATATATATACTGTATATATATATATATATATATATTAATTTTTACAACAAAAATGAACCATTACTGAACTTAAGCAACAAACTTTGTTGCATCATTTTCCTGTTATCAATGTAAAGCTGTTTTGAAAAACTCAAAGTGATCACAGGCTCATCATGTGACGTGTGATGTCATGTCTGTGGTGTGTATCATCACTCACCCCTTCAGCGCTGTGCTTCGGGTTACTGTACACCTCCTTCCCACTGGGGTTAATGGCCTGAACACATCAAACACACATTGACATCAGGATCTCTAACATCAGGATCTCCGACATCAGGAGGATTGTTCTTGTGATGTGATCTCACCTGATACGGAGACTCTGCGTCGTCTGCTTTGCTTCTCTTCCTGACGAACTGAAGGAAGAAACTTCATTAATGTTTTGCTAACATTCTTATGAAGTTATGCAAATATTATTTCTAAATATTCAAAATGTCCAGTTTATTACATATTTAAAAAATGTTTTTCTTGGTTTTGTGACCGTTAAAGGTGACGTATTACGCCCCTTTTTCACAAGATGTAATATAAATCTCTGGCGTCCCCACAATGTGTCTCTAAAAATCCCCCCAGATCATTTATTACAGATCGTCAAATTTGTCTGTGTGTGTGTGTGAGCAAAAACGTGCCGTTTAATCGGGGTGTCCCTTTAAATGCAAATGAGCTTTAGCTCCGCCTCCATTCAGAAGAGGGCGGAGCCTTCACTCAGGCAATAACGCCACAGGCGGATCTGACTGATCTAGGATCAGGAGTTCAGCAGCTTTAGCTCCGCCTTACGGAGAGACTCAGCGAGAGCTTCACTTTTACACGTTTCTGGACATTTCAAAAGTAAAACCCAGTCGGTTTGTTTTGGTGAGCCTTTTCTGTGTCGGTAGACGCACCGGGACCCGATTAAAGCACTTAAACTCGTAAAAATGACAGATTTTCCTGATATGTCCCCTTTAAGGAAACTTTCCATTGTATCATTCCTCAACCTTTCTTCTTCATCATTCTAGTGAAATTTGAGAAAGGTTGAGATAACTGAAAAAAAATGTGTTTGTGTGTGTGAGTATGTGTGTGTGTCAGTCACTCACTCGAGCGTGCACGAAGAACGCAGTGATGACGATCCCGTACATCAGCAGAAGGCCGTCCAGAATGTAGCAGTTGTGCGGGTCGTGAGGCGACATTGCTTCTGCGGGACACACACACACACACACACACACACACACACACACACACACACACACACACACACACAACAGCAGATTACTGATGAGAAGCAAACAATGCAGAACTGGATCTGGATACGGGCCGGATCCGGCTGACTACAGATAAACATAAAGACTAATATTAGCGTAGATGACATTCTTCTGATGTAACTAACTGTTCCACATTTGTTGAGAGCATATGTTGTAATTTACAAATCTTTTTAAGATGGAATAATGTGGTTTTACAGATACTAGAAACGTTCAAATGAAAGATTGCTATCAAAGAGCACACACACACACACACACACACACACACACACCTCCAGCTTCCTAACAGACGACGAAGGCTTGATAGAGCAGCCATCGAGTGTCAGACAGTATTATAGCTTATTAAGTGAGGAAGTTTGTCCAATAATGGCGGGTTTTTAGTAGTAGGAAATTACTAGTCATCCAGTTTTTATGCATTCTGGTAATTTTGTGGATTGGTGAGTTTCGTCAGGGTGTGAAGAAATATAGAGCTGAGTATCATCAGCATAACAGAGAAAACTAATGCCATGCTTCCTATGATATCTCCTAAGGGTAGCGTGTACAGTGTGTGTGTGTGTGTGAGTGTGTGTAAAGCAGAGTGAACAGCAGCGGTCCTAGCACTGAGCCTTGTGGTACGCCATACTGAACTTGTGATGGATAAGACTCTCTTCATTTACTGCTACAGACTGATAACGCTCAGATAAGTGTGATTTAAACCTAATGCAGATCCACTGATGTCAACATAGTGTTCTAGTCTATTTAAGAGAATGTTGTTGTCGATGTTGTCGAATGCAGCACTGAGATCGAGTAACACTAATAGAGAGATACGACCGCGATCGGATGATGAGAGCAGATCATGCGTGACTCTGGCGAGAGCTGTCTCGGTACTGTGGTACGCTCTAAATACGGACTGGAAATCACGCAGATATTATTTCTTTCCAGAAAGGAACACAGTTGTGAGGAGACTGCCTTATAGTGTCTATGACAGAAGAGGTAGATTCGAGATCAAGTTGCATTTTTTTTAAATAAGTGTTTTAATCATAGCCAGCTTAAATATCCTATTGATACATATCCTAGTGACAAAGATGAATTGATAATATTAAAGGGATAGTTCACTGAGAGATGAACATTCAGTCATCTTTTCCTCAAGTTGTTCCAAACCTGTATGAAGTTCTTTCTTCAGCCGAAAACAAAAGAAGATATTTTGAAGAATATGAGCATCTAAATGTGCCCAAGCCCCGCTGACTCCTATAGAAGGGAATAAAATACTGCGAATAGGGCCATCAGCGGTTTAGTTACTGACATTTACAAAATATCTTCTTTTGTTTCAAAGATGATTCCCCGTCTCCTATAGCAAAGAATGAACAGGAGTGCTCTTCATAGCACAACGCCTGATGCGATACTGTAGTGGACGGCTGTATAGGTATAATATTCTCTCTAATATGATCAATCTGGCAAGTAAAGTTAATAGTCATTACTGCTGCTTGGAAACGACAGAAGTTGAAGCTTTATTTCTTGTTAGTTGAGCCACTGTATCAAATAAATCCCTCGAGTTCTGTTTGTTTTCTTCTAAGAGAGGTGAAGAATAAGCAGATCGAGCCGCTTTTAAAGCCTCTGTATGCAGTAACACTGCCCTTCCACAAGCTACGATAAACCTGCTGTTTTCCTCCATTTCACTCCATGTTTCTGACTGCTCTCTCCACGGCTAGGTTAGTGGGGTTAGTTGGGTTAGTTAGGTGAGTGTGCTCGCTGTACCACGGCGTTGGACTAATCTTTATTAAGCGCAAAGGAGCAACTGTGTCTAAAGTGCTGGAAAAGAGAGAGCCTAAAGGTGTAAAAGTAAAAAAAAGGATCAAAATAAATTTTGAGGGAAATTGTGGTTTAGTTCAGTGTAATAACATTAACTATTTACAGGAAAAATCAAACACCTTCCGGGTCAAAATGTCCCGAACACAATGTGAGAGTAAAATCAACATTAAAACAAAAAATTAGATTGAAGCCAAAATGAAGCGTCTTTGTGCTTTAAACGAGAACAAATATCAGCCAATTTTTCTGATTCGATTGATATTTGCTCTTGTTTTAAGTAAAAACGAACTTCATTTTGATAGATTTTTCAGTAAATAAGACTTAATATCTTCAGTCGTTCTGCTGCTTCAGTAACGTGTCATGATTTAAGAGATATTTGTGCTGGAAAACAAGAAACACTGAAGAAGAACATCATTCAGTTTATAAACGCTGAGCACTTTCAGCATTATTATATAACACACACACACACACACACACACACAGAGTCTCGTCTAAAGTGTTTGTGGTGTTTGAGACTGGAGCTTTTTCTAGTTCAGCGGTTTGTTCAGCTGCTCTAACTGAATAACGTGTCAGTGAGAGATAAAACGGGAGGAACACACACACACACACACACACACATTGTTAAAAGCGCTATATAAATGACGATGACTTGACACCCATACAAATATAAACACACTCAACAGCACACACACACTCTCTCACAAACACACACACTCTCACAAACACGTTCTCTCTCACACAAACACACACACACACACACACACACGTACACACACAGATTAAACATGTCGCGGTGTGTGAAACTCTTCAAAACTGCTCTGGACTATACTGATAAACGAGCTGCTCCAAATATGTTTTTCATATAACAAATATTACTGAAGTGATTTTGAGCTTCATAGAATATCTGCTAATCAGAAACATAACCTTCATTCATCTGTTCTGTTTATGATCGTCGGCAGAGATTTGCTCTCGTTTTAAGCAAAAACTCTCATTTTTCATTAATATCTTCAGTCATTCTCAGTTATTGTGTCTTGATTTAAGAATGTTTGTATTTTTGTGCCGGAAAGCGAGACAGAAACTCTGAGGAAGAGCATTATTGCAGTGAACAATTCATATTAATTTCATGTTTTTATAAACATCATAGATGTTCTATCATTCATGTCACTTAAACTTCAATATCTCAGTGCTTTCGGTCTGATCGGATGAATAAAACGACTGGAGATGCAGAAACATTAGAAGAGCGCATGAGATGAGAAGCTTCTGCAATCATTATAAATTTGATAAAAGTGTGATGATGATGATGATGATGATGATGAATACAAGAGCAGACTTCAGTTCATAATCATAATCATCTGTTGTGTTTGACGGTGAACTACAGGTGTTTAGGATGCTGGTCTAAATGTGGCTGATCTGAGCTTCCTCTCTCACACACACACACACACACAGGTTTGTTTTGCTATACTTGTGAGGACATTCCATAGGCATAATGGTTTTTACACTGGACAAAGTATATATTCTATTCCCCTACACACACACACACACACACACAGCTCATCTAAGGGTTCGTCATCTTCTGCTCTTTAACCCCGTCAGACTCAAACCTCATGATGTTTTACTGTGAGAACAGAATTATTGAACAGAACTGAGGACAGAACTACTAAACAGAACTAGTTAACATAACAGTGAACAGAGTTAGTGAACAGAATTACTGAACAGAATTAGTGAACAGAACTAGTGAACAGAATTATTGAACAGAACTAGAGAACAGAGTTAGTGAACAGAATTATTGAACAGAATTAGTGAACAGAACTACTAAACAGAACTAGTTAACATAACTAGTGAACAGAGTTAGTGAACAGAATTACTGAACAGAATTAGTGAACAGAACTAGTGAACAGAATTATTGAACAGAACTAGAGAACAGAATTAGTGAACAGAATTATTGAACAGAATTAGTGAACAGAACTAGTGAACAGAATTAGTGAACAGAATTATTGAACAGAATTATTGAACAGAACTAGAGAACAGAGTTAGTGAACAGAATTATTGAACAGAATTAGTGAACAGAACTAGTGAACAGAATTAGTGAACAGAATTATTGAACAGAATTATTGAACAGAACTAGAGAACAGAGTTAGTGAACAGAATTATTGAACAGAACTAGTGAACAGAACTAGAGAACAGAACTAGAAAACAGAACTAGTGAACAGAACTAGTGAACAGAATTAGTGAACAGAACTAGTGAACAGAATTAGTGAACAGAATTATTGAACAGAATTAGTGAACAGAACTAGTGAACAGAGTTAGTGAACAGAATTATTGAACAGAACTAGTGAACAGAACTAGAGAACAGAACTAGAAAACAGAACTAGTGAACAGAACTAGTGAACAGAATTAGTGAACAGAACTAGTTAACAGAACTAGTGAACAGAGTTAGTGAACAGAATTATTGAGCAGAATTATTGAACAGAATTAGTGAACAGAACTAGTAAACAGAACTAGAGGACAGAACTAGAATTAGTGAACAGAATCACTGAACAGAACTAGTGAACAGAACTAGTGAATAGAACTAGTGAACAGAATTATTGAGCAGAATTATTGAACAGAACTAGTGAACAGAACTAGTTAACAGAGTTAGTGAACAGAATTATTGAACAGAATTATTGAGCAGAATTATTGAACAGAACTAGTGAACAGAACTAGTTAACAGAGTTAGTGAACAGAATTATTGAACAGAACTAGTAAACAGAACTAAAGGACAGAACCAGAATAATTGAACAGAACTAGTGAACAGAACTAGTGTACAGAGTTAGTGAACAGAATTATTGAACAGAATTATTGAACAGAACTAGTGAACAGAGTTAGTGAACATAATTATTGAACAGAACTAGTGAACAGAACTAGTGAACAGAATTATTGAACAGAACTAGTGAACAGAACTAGTGAACAGAACTAGTGAACAGAATTATTGAACAGAACTAGTGAACAGAACTAGTGAACAGAACTAGTGAACAGAATTATTGAACAGAATTATTGAACAGAACTAGTGAACAGAACTAGTGAACAGAGTTAGTGAACAGAATTATTGAACAGAACTAGTGAACAGAGTTAGTGAACAGAATTATTGAACAGAATTAGTGAACAGAACTAGTGAACAGAACTAGTGAACAGAGTTAGTGAACAGAATTATTGAACAGAATTATTGAACAGAACTAGTGAACAGAACTAGTGAACAGAGTTAGTGAACAGAATTATTGAACAGAACTAGTGAACAGAACTAGTGAACAGAGTTAGTGAACAGAATTATTGAACAGAATTAGTGAACAGAACTCGTGAACAGAGTTAGTGAACAGAATTATTGAACAGAATTAGTGAACAGAACTCGTGAACAGAGTTAGTGAACAGAATTATTGAACAGAATTATTGAACAGAACTAGTGAACAGAGTTAGTGAACAGAATTATTGAACAGAATTAGTGAACAGAACTCGTGAACAGAATTAGTGGACAGAATTATTTAACAGAACTAGTGAACAGAACTAGTGGACAGAATTAGAGGACAGAATTAATTAACATAATTATTTAACAGAGTTAGTGGACAGAATTATTAAACAGAGTTAGTGAACAGAATTATTTAACAGAACTAGTGAACAGAACTCGTGTGATCGCAGTGTTTCGCCGCTCGACGGTCAGTCGTTATTATCCAGAAAATCCAATCTCTCAGATTTTAGAGATATGCTTATATAGTCAATTCTAATATCAATATAATCAGTTTTCTTCAGTGGGAATTGATCATAAATATATTTTGATCATATATATATATATATATTTATATATATTGATCATATATATATTTCAATAGCCACTGTTACATTTAAATTAAATGTTATAATTCTTGAAAACAAAATGAGCCTCATAAAATGTTACATTTATTGTAAACGGATTTGTTGCATTAGAGTTACACTGAAGTGCATATCCTGTCAATCAATCAGTTTTTAATCAAATTCATTGCATGATTAACATAATTAATTCCACATCAACATTTACAGAGAAAAACAACCGAACGATTTTACATAAAAGTAAAAGTTTTACATTTTGATTTTGACACAGTAATGTTTTTGGCAGACTTGTGTGTGTGTGTGTGTGTAATCGAGTGTTTCCTGAAGACAAACTGAATATATACTTTATTTAACTCTTATTCTACGAGCTTAGAATAAAGTTGGACTGAAGAATGCATTCTTATTTCCTGCAATAAAGATTATTAAATTAGTTTTAGACCTTAGATTAGAGAGTAAATGAGGGACGGGTTAGTATGAATGAAGCGATCACGGTTAGCGATTAACTTTAAAGAAAAATAATGTTTGATGATTTTAATTAATATGATCAAACCAGTTGACGCCTACTCAAACTTAGAATTACAAAATAGAATGTAAATATTTATACATAAGTTTTGAAGATTAATAACGTGTATATATAAAAATATATACTTGCAGTTCAAAAGTTTGGGGTAAAAAAACATACTTTTATTTATAAATCAACATTTATAATGTTACAATGATTCTATTTCAAATAAATTCTGTTCTGTTGAACTTTATTCATCAAAGAATCCTTAAAAATAAAATGTATCAGTTTCCACAAAAAAATATGAAACTGTTTTCAACATTGTTACAAATTCTAAATGTTTTGTTTTATTTGAAATAGAATCTTTTGTAACATTATAAATGTCTTTCCTGACACTGAAGACTGGAGTAATGAGGATAAACTCAGCTTTATCGCAGAATAAATTATACTTTACTGTAGATTCACTTAGAAAACAGATGATTTACATTATAATAATATATCACTGTTTTTACTGTTTTTTTGGTCAATAAACGCAGCGATGGTGAGAAGATCTTTTGATGGGACTCTTTCACAAAAAATATGAAATTTTAATTAATCCACACAAATATGAATGCGTGTGTGTGTGTGTGTGTGTGTGTGTGTGTGTGTGTGTGTGTGTGTGTGTGTGATCCGCATCTGTCAGGTGTGACACATTTCACAGAATGAAGTCTGCATGGAAAGGGTAAATTCAGCATTTCGTGAGTTTGTTATTGAATCTGACGCGCGTTCCTTGAAATGATGTTTTTGAGCAGTATTTTCCAGCGCTCGTCATCATCATCATCATCATCATCACTGCAGTGTTGAAGAGTTTCCCACTGTCCAACATCAGCAGCGACTGAACAAACACAACACGCGTTCACCGAGAGCAGGAACGATCTCGAGTCGAGCACAAGCGTTCCTCCAGTAAACCGCGTTTATTCTTCGTCATCGGGCCTTTAATAACGCGCTCAAAGCGTTATAACGCAAACACATCATGTACCGCTTTCTGAAACTTCGCTTTTTAAAATATTGGTACTTGTTTTTAGAACGTTCAAAAGTAACATTCTCATAATGATCGAGGAATGATACAATGTAACGTTCACATAACCAAGAAAAACATTTCGAAGATGCAGAATGAACGTTTTTATAGTTGGATGTTCGTTTAACGGTTTTTAAACGCGTTCAAAAGTAACGCTCTCATGTTTGAGGGATGACACAATGGAATGTTCCCTTAACGGTCGTTCACACAAATAAAATACGTTTATAAAACGTTTCATAAACCGGATATTTTGAAGATTCAGAAATAACGCTTTCATATGATAAAGATCTTAGAATATATTTGCATTTGCTGGGAAGCAACTTGTGAATGAAGCTGAATTATGAATTGAAGATTCATGTCGATATTGACTGAAGAGCTGATGTAATCTTGAGTTAGTTCTGCAGAAATGTTTGAATATAAAAAGTTGAAACGGAATAGAATAAAGATATGAGATCCTCCGAGAACACACACATCAGACTGCAGAGTTTAAAGCGTTTCAGTTCGTGGAAAACAACACTAATTCAGCCGTCGCTCAGGAAGTGTGTGTGTGTGTGTGTGTGTGTGTGTGTGTTACAGCAGAAGAGAAGCACGAGTGGAAATAGTGAATCCTGCCGATTACAGCTCACATTAGACTCACACACTTCATGCTCAGTGCTCACACACACACACACACACACACACACACACACGCACACACTGATGTTTGAAGAAGTTTGTTCTGATGTTTAACGATTCTGATCAATGAATTCGCTCAGATCTGCTCGTAATCTGGGTCATATTACAGTTATGAAAGAAATACAGTCAAACCCACAGAACCGAGACGAGGATCTGCATATTTCCATGATGATTGACAGGTCAGCTTTACTGCAGATGATTGACAGGTCGCCCTCATCTATACAGATGATTGACAGGTCAGGTCAGGTTAGGGTTAGGATCACACACACTTGAAGCGTTCAGTCCTGTGAGATCACACACACTCGAAGCATTCAGTCTTGCGAGACACACACACTCGAAGCGTTCGGCCCTGAGAGACACACACACACACTTGATGCTTTACATTTTGAGAGGTTAAAGGTCAAACGCTGGGGTCCTGCTGATCCAGTTCTCTGAGGATCAGGAGTGTTAGACAGGAGGAGAGAAACCTTGAGAAAGATGGCGGCCTTCTCTCGACACACACACACACACACACACACACACCGTACCTGACACAGGTGCCATGGACAGCAGGACGATCCCGGCGGACACCGGCCTCGACACCATCATGATCCGCCTCGGCTCTCGGCTCTCTGAGGATCTCCTGGATGTGTGTGACGGGCGCAGGCTTCAGACGCCGTCGAGTCGAGTGTGTGTGTGTGTGAGTGTGTGTGTTCTCTGAAGCTCAAGATCGAGATCTGCTCTCTGACAGGAAGAGGCTCCTCGAGCTCCACCTGTTCTTACAGACTCGTCCCACCAACCACCGAACACACACACACACACACACACACACACACGGCCTACTTACTCTCGACGCGAGCGGCAGAACCCGAGCGCTGGAGAACACGAGTGTTTAGAGAATCATATTATTAAGTTTCTTCATTTAATTCAGTTTAACTCTGTGTAATATATTTAAAACTGAAGTAAAAGTGACTCAAAATGTCAAAAACACAAAATTACACAAAAACCCTCCAGCAAAAACGAATAAAAGTGTCAAAAACACACAACACAACTGGATTGTTTTGGCATTTTTATTCGTTCTAAAAAAGTGTCTATAAACTTTATTTTTTTGTATAAAGATATAGTTTCATTTGTATTATTATTTAGTTTTAGTGTAGAACATGTCGTTAAACTGAATGAAAATGAGGCCGCGGGCTGAAATTAAAGATTTTGATATTTTATTTCAGTTATTGATTTTATTTAAACATTAAGTATCAAATCTTGTGTTAGTTTTGTAGATGTAATGAAGTAAAGAGTCACGTCTGAAAGATCAGATCTTTATTTCACGGCACACACACACACACGATTATTACAGTCACACACTTGTAGAAATACACATCAGCATCTGGAAAATCATCTCATTTTGATTATAAAATATAGCAAAAATGGAAATATAGTAAAATGAGCCTAATTGCAAAAAACATCTTGTGACATTAATATTTCGTACAACAGAGGTCAGGGGTTGCTGACTAACACCCAATTAAGTGAAGTGAATCTCATGAAACCTTTTAGGATTTCAATAAAAAGTTTCACTGAATTTGCATTTAGTAAAAATCTGCAAATATTAAAACTGAAAGCATGTGCAAACTGCAAAAACTATTCCTGAGCATTTCATAAAATGCTTTAAAAAATGAAAGATTTCCACATCATGTCCACTAATGATCTAGAGAAACCATCATCAGACATGATCACACACACACACACACACACACACACTACACTGCGCACACACACACACACACACCGCTGAAAGATTCAAACAGCATCATCCTGAGAGTCATTCATTAATGCGAGTCTCTTCTGAATGTTCTAATCCAGTTCAAGTTCTCCACGTGTCACTTCCTGTAGAAACACACACACACACACACACACACTGAGGTCATGTGATCAGATTCAGCACAGTGTCTGTTTCTGACTGATAACAGCTGCACATACAACAATCATCATTCAATAATAATAACAATTATCTTTTGGCTACTCGTCTCGTGTGCGTGTGTGTGTGTGTGTGTGTGTGTGTGTGTGTCGCACTCACCAGAGTGTTTGTGTGTCGGAGCGGCTCTGTAATATTCCTCGGGACTGACGGTCTTCACTCCACCGAAGTAGTCGAGCACCCACACCTGAGAGATGTTGAAGCGGGCGAAGAACCAGCTGTGGTCCGTGGGCCAGTCCGCCATCTCAGGGTGTCTGTCGAACAGAGCGGCTTTGGCCACACACACCTCGCTGTCCGGCACCTGGACACACACACACACACTGCGCTTCAGTCGGGAAACAGGGAGAATATGACCAAAGCTGGAGCGTGACCTCTGACCTGGATGACGGAGCCTGAGAGGATGATGTGAGCACACAGAGGACTCTGCGGGTCGAAGCCGTGGTTCTTACAGTAGTGTGTCTGAGCCAGAGACACGGAGAGAGACGCCAGCGGGTTCACCTGAGACACACACACACACACACACACGATGAGGACAGGAGAGCTGTCAGACAATAAAGGCCAAAACAAAGTAACTTATGCAACTTATTTGAAAAAGTAACTCCGATATTTTGTTGTAAATTGAAAAGTAATGCGTTACTCCACTAGTTACTTTAAAAAGTAATCCGATTACATAACTGGAGTTAACACTAGTGTTTAAACTGAATAGAGGCTTGTTCCAGTCTGGATATTCTCAATAGTTGAGATCATGATTGTGTTATAAGACCGTGACATGGCGTTTAGCAGTGTGTGTGTGTGTGTGCTGATGTTTGTGACTGAGCTCTGCTGAATGCTGATAAACTCTCGCTGACACACACAGCCTCTCCAGTGTGAGATGTTTGTGCAGTTTCTCAATCCAGACTCAGTTCACTTTGTGTTTCCATCACTCTCCTCAGTGTAACGAGCCAATTCTATTCATATCTACTCATATTCAGAATCTGAAGGGTTGTTCATATTTGGGCTTTCAGAGAAAGTTTAACAGAAACCAGCTCAAGATAGACTAGTCAATAAGATAACCGAGAAATGAAATGAATGAAGAGGTATTACCAAACACCTTGTAATCACTGTTGACTTTGCTTATATGATGAAATATCACACATCTCGCGAGTTATTTAGCAAAAAACGACTTATAACTAAATCAAGGTTATTTAGGCTAGAAGTCACAGCCGGACTATATCGGTCTATAAGCGGTGAAATGAGGGCTGTTGCTGGGTATTGATCCCACTGATGAGTGTGTGTACCTGCAGGTCCTGCACGGAGATCTCCATGTGGGTCAGGTACATGTACGGGGTCCCGGTTCCGTTGCCCACGGGCCCGTCGCTGATGGAGAACACGTTGGAGAACGGCTGTCCCTTCACGGGCTCATGGGTGGAGATCGTCGCCATCGAAGCCCAGTCGCATTTGTGGACCACGAACCGAGCCATCCGAGCCACCTCCTCATGCGGAGGAGCCGACACCGAATCACTATAACGAGCGCTTACGAGCGCCAGAAACACCGCGAGCAACGCGCGACACATGACTGACCCCTGCGACACAACACCGGGGTTATATGACCAGAGTCACCGTAAACACTGATGAGTCATATGACCGAAGAATCACTGTAAACACCGATGATTCATATGACAACTGTGAACACTGATGATTCATATGACCACAGAGTCACTGTGAACACTGAACACTAATGATTCGTTTTACCAAAGAGTCACTGTTTGAGCATCGAACAAAATGATTCATATGATCAAGAGTCACTGATCACAAACACCGACCACGATTCATTTGATTTTACTAGTGAGTAGTGATGGCCGGTTCGTGAACGAATCGTTCTTTTGAACCGGTTCTTTTTAGTGAACCGGTCGAACCAGTACACTAAATCGGACTGAATCGTTCGAAACAGTTCGCGTCTTGCGTCAGCGCTAAACCACAAGTTACTAAGGTTACTCACTTTCAGACATGCCTGACAGTCCCTCCGAATCGAAATAAACCAATATCCATTAGTACATTTTATTCAGTAACTCAAAAACTTCACTGAACGGAGACATGTTGGTGCTGAGAGAAGTGACGAGCACGAGCAGCTGATACTGCGCATGCGTGTACTACCGAACATACAGGTACAGCGGTCGGATAACCAGCACAGAACCGAGAACTGTTTCTTTCGGACACGTTCGACATACTGAGAACTGATGAGTTGATGAGCTGAGCATGCGTGCATTTTTTTCTGAGGGACGAAATGTACGTTTCCATGTCTTTAGTTGAACATCAGTAAGTGTAACAAAATAAAACATTTTGGAAACATGTTTATCACATTACGGCTATCACTGTATTATTTTAACGATTGGAAATAATGATTGGATTCTAAAACTGTCAAACTACTAAACATTTATTATTAAATAATATTTTCAGGAACAGCTAGCTCATTTAATTTCTAAGTAACAATATAAATCATTGATGTAAACTCTTGCCAAGGTTTGGTGCACTGCTTAGTGAATGTTTATAACATAACGAATTAATTCGTTATGTTTAACACATTATAAACCTACACTGTATAGGCTACAGAAGGCTATTGGAGACAGACATGCATCGATTTTTTAGTTTTGTCGACTGTGGTTTCAGCTCAGCACACAGCAATGCTATGGTTCTCGAGTCGAGAACTGGTTGTTGCAGTTCTTGAATCACTAGTACAGAACCAAGAACTGTTTCTTTCGGACACGTTCGATACGGAGAACCGATGAGCTGGAGATACTGCGCATGCGTGATAGCACCGTCTCTGAACAGAACTTTCTTTCGGCTGATCCTGTGCTGATATACGAGCACGCAGTAGTACGGGTGAACCCAGGACTTAAATGAGAGGGCGAATCGGCGAAATGTAAGTTTATTTAATAACAAATAAAATGATGAAGACCATTTATGCATTTTATATATTTAAAACATGTAAAACATCCGCGTTAGCACATCGCTATGCTGCAGCAGGGTTCGTTTTCAAAATGTAAATGTAAGAAACTTATCCAAGATGATTATGACAATATTATTTAACTGAAGTTGTGATTAAAAATGCCCTTTAATTTGAAGTATTTTTATCCGCCGGGATGATAGAATTGACGTCATTACGTGATGACGTAAAAGAACTGGTGAACCGGTTTTTTGAACCGGTTCATTAAAACGAACTGTCCGAAAGAACCGGTTCGCGGAAAAGAACCGGACTTCCCATCACTACTAGTGAGCTCCACAACAAATTGTCACATGATCTACACAGTCATGTGACCACAACACGTGCTTACAGCAAAAACATGAATTATGAAAGCTGTGATGAAAGCATCGCGATTCTCTTGCTGCACCCTGATCAACCTCTTATTCATATCTCACAAAAACTACTCAATGATAAAGCATAAAGACATTATAGAACATCATGTGATGTGATATATGATATAGACTACAAATACATTTTCCCTTTAGTCTTGACTTGAAAAAATAAAATAAAATAGAAAAGAGGATTATTTGTATTATTACCAAAAATGTTATATTACCGGTACAAAAAATGCATGATACTAAATACATGTAATCAATGTTGTCATAAGGATTTCAGATATTATTATATAAACAAGCTTATTATAAGCAAAGGGCTTTTTTAAATGACTGCATTCTACAGTTTTAAAAGGTGTTATTAAGTTTTAAAAATACGCTCATAAAAACTCCCTCTCATTGATAATTCAGTCTATAATGTATTCCAGCAGCTGATTGGCCAGCAGTGTTTAATTGGCACAGGTGATTATCAATGAATGCCAATTGAGCTCCAGTATAAAAGACAATCTCTCAGATGTGTGTTAAACAGCTTTACTGTGTGTTTCTCGTGTGTGTTGAACAGGTAAGCAGTAAGCTTATGGTCTGCTAGTGTTTATTGTTAAATAAGATTTTATTTAAGAAAACTTCATTTATTTGTGACATGACCAGAGAAAATCTGTGTGATTCTTCAGGTACTCGACTTTGATTTAGATCTGCATTGTTCAGATGAATCAGTCACTTTGTGTATTGTTAAATTCAACTTCTAATGACTCTGTCATTAACTTAAGCTTTACTACTTTGCAACTTGATTACTTGTAAGTCCAGTTATAAAAGATTCGATTCTCTGATGCGAGTTAAACAGCTTTACTGCTTGTTCCTTGTTTGAATGGGTAAATTTGTGATCCTTTTTAATCAGAATTTACTTGTCAAACACTAATGGTTAAACTCACTGCAAAACTTGTAAAGATCTACTTCTTCAGATCCTTGATTAGTGATTTAGATCCGCGTTGTTCAGATGAATCGATCACTTCACTGGTACTTTGCTTGTCATTGAACTTCTAATCGGCTTTACTCTTTTTGCCTACTTGTAACTCTTCCGGTACTCGTAGAGCTCCGATTAACCGATGGTTTGTGTCTTCTAGATCTGCTCATCATGTCTGGCCGCGGTAAGAAGAAGCTCGCAAGCGCAGCGAAACCCAAGACGTCCATGACGCGCTCCTCCCGCGCGGGGCTCCAGTTCCCGGTGGGCCGCATCGCGCGTCTCCTGCGGAAGGGGAACTACGCGTCGCGCATCGGCTCCGGCGCGGCGGTGTATCTGGCCGCGGTCCTCGAGTACATGTGCGCGGAGGTGCTGGAGCTCGCGGGCAACGCGAGCCGCGACAACAAGAAGCGCCGCATCGCGCCGCGTCACATCCTGCTAGCGGTGCGCAACGACGAGGAGCTGAACACGCTACTGGGCGGAGTCACGATCTCTGAGGGAGGAGTTCTGCCCAACATCCAGGCCCAACTACTGCCCAAGAAGACCAAAGCGGCCCAGGACCCGGACACCGGCGAACAGGCCCAGTCCCAGTCCCAGGAGTTCTGACTGAATGTAGCCTACTTTAGTGTTTTTAGCTCTTTAATCTCAAATTCTCAATGGTATTAATAAAATATTTTTCTACAATATCTGGCTTTTTTATATATTATGGATGGCTATAATATGCACTCATCTAATAATTAGACTTCTAAAGGTTGGGATTTTAGAGATCTGTAATTTGGGTTTAACTGCACTGACTCCGAGACCCAGAACTGAACGACACGTCTGTAGAGTTGCTTACGGATGAAATTGAATTTGGTTCCTATTGAGCACTAATAAACTAAATTGGTTCAATGATTAACTGAATACTGGCATTAGTGTCTTTTCTGCTGTGAAAAGGCTCTAAAGTGTCAACAAGATAAATATTCATGTCACTAAGTTTAAGAAATAAAGCAGCTCAACAGAAGTAGTTTAATAATTGAGCTTTGCAACGTTTGTTTAAAAGTTATTTTAATTGAAGCTACACGATTGGGTTCTGGAGAGCGGCGTTACTATGCAGTTCGAGTCTCATATTTGAAGTTTGCAACATTGAACTGAATATTTTCCGTAGCCTAATTGAAAAACTTTGCAACACTAATGAACTGAATTGAATTTGTTTTATAATTGATAAAACTGCAATATTGACATTATTGAACAATTGAATTTGTTTCATAATTGACGAACTTTGCAACAGACGCTAATAAACGCACCTGAACTATTAAGTTATGACTGTCTTGCTGCGATCGGATTAAACCATTCGCCTCCTATTAATATTTTAAAATCTCACTAAAACTACACAATGTTGAATAATATAAAGACATTATGAAAAATACAAATAAATTTGTCTTGACTTGAAAACAAATAGATTTTTCACTATCATACTCTATAATACCAATTTCAAGATTTTAGTTAATCAATATTGTTATAAAGCATTTGAAATGTTAGCAATACAAAGCTTATTATAAGCTTTTTTTAAAATGACTGCATTCTACAATTTATTTAACTTAAAGTTTACAATGTGTTGAAATGTGAAAAACTCCCTCTCATTGATAATTCAGTCTATAATGTATTCCAGCAGCTGATTGCCCAGCAGTGTTTAATTGGCACAGGTGATTATCAATGAATGCCAATTAAGTTCCAGTATAAAAGACAATCTCTCAGATGTGTGTTAAACAGCTTTACTGTGTGTTTCTCGTGTGTGTTGAACAGGTAAGCGGTAAGCTTATGGTCTGCTAGTGTTTATTGTTAAATCAGATTTTATTTAAGAAAACTTCATTTATTTGTGACATGACCAGAGAAAATCTGTGTGATTCTTCAGGTACTCGACTTTGATTTAGATCTGCATTGTTCAGATGAATCAGTCACTTTGTGTATTGTTAAATTCAACTTCTAATGACTCTGTCATTAACTTAAGCTTTACTACTTTGCAACTTGAGTACTTGTAAGTCCAGTTATAAAAGATTCGATTCTCTGATGCGAGTTAAACAGCTTTACTGCTTGTTCCTTGTTTGAATGGGTAACTGTGTGATACTTTTTAATCAGAATTTACTTGTCAAACACTAATGGTTAAATTCACTGCAAAACTCTTTTGCCTACTTGTAACTCTTCCGGTACTCGTAGAACTCCGATTAACCGATGGTTTGTGTCTTCTAGATCTGCTCATCATGTCTGGCCGCGGTAAGAAGAAGCTCGCAAGCGCAGCGAAACCCAAGACGTCTGTGATGTGTTGAACTCTGCAAAAGTTATTTAAACTGAATCGTTTCATCATTGAATGGCTGTCTTTAAACTTGGATAAAAAGCATCATTTCAGAAATTCAGTTCAATGTGGAGAACTGTTTCTAAAGTGAATTATGAACAAAATTCAGATTCTGCTGCAAAGCAATATTGTCATCATTCAGATCAATTCAGTGTTCATTGACTTGTAAAGTTCTATTAAATGTTTGTGCAGCTGCTTTATTCCTGAAGTAAAATTGTTCACAACTAAAATTTGCAACACTAATTCAGATTCAATAGACAATTCAAGACAATAGTTTGAAGTGCAGAATTGATTCTGTAGATACTGTGAATCTGTGTCGAGTCCGTGTGTGCGAGCGCTGAAACTCAAGGCCTCGAGGAGATCAAAACGGGCTGTGGTTTCCAGGCCCTTTCATGCTCGCGGCCACAGGCCTGAATCACGGACCTCATGAACCTTCAAAAGAACACGTGTGTGTGTGTGTGTGCTGAACTTCTGCTGAACTCGCCTCTGATCCAGATTTCAGTGCTGTCTGCTCTGCTTTACACCTGTACTGGTCATTTGCTTATGATGTTCTTCATTTGCATACAAACATCCCGGAATCAGCAGATCAAGAGGTTTTAAAATAAGAGAAACAAGGCGAGTTTTGCTCGACTCAACTTTATTTCACAACAGCCTCAGACGACGAGTGATTGACAGCCGGGGTTGCCACAGCGACAGCTCACCTCATGATCCGGGTCACTGCCCGGCGTGTACGAGTAGTTCCAGGTCAGCTCAGTTCCAGCTTTAACTGACCTGAGAAATAACACACAAACACCGTCACCATAACCCTAACGCCGCCACTGTCCGAACACTGAATCTGATGGAGTTATTTTCCTGTTTATCGCTGTGAACACACTGCAGAAATGAAGACTCGACTGATGATGATGGTCACCTGTTAGTGAAGAAGGCGATGAGCGGGAACTGCGGGTGGTGTGTGTCCACGAAGACGTTCTGGATGAAGAGGTTGGGCTCACAGCTGTGCTGCAGGTGAACAACTCGCATTACCGTCAATCATTCAACCTGACGCATCATTACACACTTCTCACACGACATCCAGGGGGTGGAGTCGGATCCAGATCCAATGGGTGGAGATGGGTAGGATTAGGGGTGGGGTTATGGTTCAGGGGGCGGAGATGGGTAGGTTTAGGTTTATGTAAGGTGGGAGGAGTTAGTTGTGGATCCAACTCCTCCCCCTGGATTTCGTGTTCTGCAGTGAGGACCATCTCACTTCTCAAGCTGCTTCAGCCAGAATATAAAGTCAGAATTACAAGTCAAAACTATGACAGTAGAAATTATGACTAAAATTAAATTCAGAATTGACCAAAAAAATCAATTATGACAAAAAATTTTAAATGATGACATACTAAGAAATGATTACTATTAATTAATTCAAATTAATTAACTAAGTACAAATTAAATTATCACATAAAAAAGCAATTATGACAAGTAAAAATTATGAGTAAATTGAATTATGACTAAAAGTCAACATGACAAAAAGTTCAAATTATGACTAAATCAAATAAAATGAATTATGACAGTCAAATTGACGACAAATGGTAAAAGTTATCGCGTAAAGAAATCATGTCATAAAATGTCAAATAAATGACTAAATTATGACAATAAAAAAAGAATATTATGACAAATTAAAAATTATTTAATTTAATAAAATAATTTAATTATAAAAAATGAAAGTGAATTTCAACTTTTATCTCATAATTTGGATTTTTGAATGTCATAGAGAAAAACGTACGTTGATGAATCGGGCCACGTTTCCCTCTTTGGAGGCGTCCAGGTAATAGGCTTTGTCCTGATGCTTGTGTGACGGCATCTCAGCGCTGTCGGCGTGTCCGTTCGATTCGGGGAGCGTTAGTCTGGGCTTCTTCCTCGAGACCTCATGCTCTACACACACACACACACACACACACACACACACACACACACACACGCGTCCAGAGGCGGTTCTGAATGCAGTGCATGTGTTGAATGGGCCTGTACTGTACCTGTCTCACTGCCGTCCAGCGACGACACGGCCCGCTCCTGCTGTAACAGGGAAACATTCACAGGCCAGTTCAGTGCACTGAAGACACACACATTGAGACAGATCGATCACACCGTTACCATTTTACCATGTACCTAAACGAGGAAATCTGAGACAATGTCAGTGATGATGGAGTGCCGCAAGGTTCGGTGTTAAACCCGCTGCTATACTCAATATGCTGCCGCTTGGTAATATTATAAGAAAACATCCTAATTTCCATTGTTATGCCGATGATGCTCAGTTATACATTTCACATTTTAATTTTTAATCTCGGGATGTGATGGCAGCTCCAGTTTGTGTGTGTTTTATAAGTAACTTGGATCCAGCCTATTATGAAGACTTCTAAATGTCATAATCATTTGTTAAACAAGTATTCATTACTTTAATGATCTCTTTCTGCATTCAAATATTCAACTTTCAGACAGATCACAGTAAATTGTAATATTATAATAATTGTAATACTGACCGGGAGCTGCTCGGCGGGTCTCTGGATCACCGGCACATGCAGCGGCGGAGAGCAGTCGAGCGTCTCCTTCGGTCCCGAGGGGAGAGTCCACTCCTCCACCACCTCCACCTCATCATCAGACACGGGCGGCTCTCGGCTGAGGTCCGGCGGCTCCTCGGCGCTCGACTCCAGCTGGAGGACCACACCTGGACAACACACACCGCATCAACACACATTATGAGAATAACACGCGGTATACCGGTATTGCAAAAATACCGGTATATAATAAATTTCAAACGGTACAATATCATCATTTTGTTAAATTCGGAATTTGATGAGCTGCTGTTCCGAAGTTCTCCACTAGGCGGCAGTGCGCTACCGAAACTGACGCGAGTCACGCGAAAACGGCAAACGAAGGGAAACGGAAATGAAGCTCATTCGGATTTCTACACGCCCGAAATTAATAAATAGAGAGAGCAGTATGAGTGAAATAAGGCATTACTTTGCCTGCTAAAGTAATGAGAATAGTATAGAAACAGACCTCAATGCAAACTTTGCTTTCAATAATGTGTTGCCATGGAAGGAAACGCATCAAATCTGCCGAAGCGCTCGTCAGTTGCTCATCCTGACTAGTTCAAGAGATCGACTGGTGAGTTCATCATTCAACTGATTTAATTTAGACTTTTATTGAACACTGAACAGCGCACATACATAAGAGCTTATCAATTAAATATGATACGGTAAACACGAAAGTTCAAATCTTGCATGACACGCTAGAACCAATTCAGTTTACGGCCTAACAATATACTATAGCATTGATTAATCTATATCAATCAGTAATAAAATGACCTAAAAATGTAATAAACTCATATATGTTTAGCATGATAACATTACTTTAATCCATTATATGCATAATATGAACCCAAACACAAATAGTAACCAAACCAAGATGAATAAACGCAATAATTGTTGATAATTCCCTTTTGATGCATGCCGGCTAATGGTTTACGTCATTTCATTATTCTATTATGTTAATCTATTATTATAAAAAATTAACCTATTTTGAATATAAATTGAATATTATCAGTTGTATTTTCCCCAAGTCAAAATTTTACCTACACATAATTTGTTTATTTTTTAAATTTTGATACGGTTTTTTTTTTTTTTGGATACTTTTCTTTGCACATATGGTAGTTGAGAGTTTCAAGCAGTGTTTAATAAAATTGTTTCAATTCACTTAAATTTAGATTCTTTTTTTCCGACTGTGGTATCGATTTAGTATCGAGATCGAGGTATTAGGTTCTGGTATCGTACCGAAGCCAAAATTGTGGTATCGAGCCATCCCTATAACACACTGATGCTTACTAGCACTGATATACAGGACTCAACATTTGAAGTGGATCAAAAAGTCCATCAAAGTTGTCCTAAGACGAGAACGGGTATTGTATAAAATTCATGTATAACTTTGATGAAAGGTTTTGATCCACTTCAAATGTTGACTACTGAACTACAAACGTTTTTATTGAGATTTTAGTTACAATTTTAGGTGAGCATACTTGACATATTTGTTTTAGTCTTATTAATGTCTGTTTATTGTTTATAGTGGTTTAAATAAATCAACTAATTATTTAGTTTTCATTTTTAGTTTTAGTATTTTAGTACTTCAACTTTAAGCTACAAAATTGTACGTTTTTTTGTTTATGTACTAAATCTGAAATAAAATCTACATCTTTTTAAATATCTAATAAAAATGTCAAAAACAAACAAAAAAATCACTTAAACTTTAAATAAGATTAAAATGAAACCAATGAATATATTATTTTTTTAAATAATATGAATAAAACCTATAACAGTTTTTCAATGACATTAACAGTGGTGTGGAGAGTCACTGGTATCTCTTATCTAGTTAGGACACGGTGTAAGACATCTTTCATGTGTTCGAAAATGAGTCTTTTTTTTAAATTTCAAATGTTTTAAAATGTTTATTTTTTTCTAAGTAAATGTATTGTTAGAGTAAGAGTAACTTGTGTGTGTGTGTTTGTACCTGCATAGATGCAGATGAAGGTGCCCTGGTCGAGGTCGTCCCGGCAGCGTACGGCCCAGCCCCGGTCCAGTGTCCTGAACACCTGCAGCCGCACACGCAGACCCTTCTGGACCACACGGTTCTGGCACCGGTTCTTCAGGCAGCTGCACCACGGGCCGCACTCAAACAACCTGAAGATCACAGCCAGCACTCACAACCCATACACAACCCATCTAAACCCAACCTGACCCACCTAAACCCAAGCCAACCCAACCCATCTAAACTCAACCCAACCCAACACATACATAACTCAACCTGACCTACCTAAACCCAAACCAACCCAACCCATCTAAACCCAAACCAACTCAACCCAACTCAACACAACACATACATAACTCAACCTGACCCACCTAAACCCAAACCAGCCCAACCTGACCTACCTAAACCAACCCAACCCACCTAAACCCAACCTGACCCACCTAAACCCAAACCAACCCAACCCATCTAAACCCAAACCAACCCAACCCATCTAAACCCAACTCAACTCAACCTGACCTACCTAAACCCAAACCAACCCAACCCATCTAAACCCAAACCAACTCAACCCAACTCAACCCAACCCAACACAACACATACATAACTCAACCTGACCCACCTAAACCCAAACCAGCCCAACCTGACCTACCTAAACCAACCCAACCTGACCCATCTAAACCCAACCCAGACCAACCCAACCTGACCCATCTAAACCCAACTCAACCCAACCTGACCCACCTAAACCCAAACCAACCCAACCCACCTAAACCCAAACCAACCCCACACAACTCAACTCAACCCAACCCAACACATACATAACTCAACCTGACCCACCTAAACCCAAACCAACCCAACACAACTCAGCTACCCAACACATACACAACACAACCCATCTAAACCCAACCTGACCTAAACCCAAACCAACACAACTCAACTCAGCTTAACCAAACTCTACTGAACTCGACCCAACCTAACACGACTCAACTTCGTCTGCTCCGGCCCAACCCAGCCCACCCCCCGGACTCACCCTGCCCGCGCAGGCTGGCTCAGTCTCTGGTGTGTGTAAGCTTGAGCGCCCCCGCTGGCCGTCAGCCGAACACAAGCGCAGGTCAGAGCGTTTGTGCAGCCGTCAGAGCAGTCGCAGCACGCTGAGAAGAACGGCTCCGCGCTGAGGAAGCATCCGTGCGGCCAGCGTTCCTTACGGTAGCGAAACTCCTTCACCCACGTCCCGTCCACCTCGTTAAACAGAGGCACGGGAACCGGCTCGATCCCGCGGCTGAGGTCGCGCTCGAACAGGAGCCCCGGAGACGCGGGAGCTCGCGCCTGACGTTCGGGAACGATCTGCGCATTGAAGCAGAAGTTGCTCGGCTGCAACACGCCCTGAGTGTCGGACTCGCACAGGAACTGAAGCACTTCCTCAATCGAGCGCAGGCTCCGCCCACACGGCGCCTTATAAAGCACGTCCGCGTCCTCACACTCGTCCTCGGCCTGGACCCGCGCGCAGTGGCGCTGGAACTGGCACAGCATGGGCACCCGCAGCGGGTTGTGTCCCAGGAAGCGGTCGGCGTGAGCGGGGAGCGCCGGAACACACGCCGGGCTGCAGTCGTGAGGATGGTACACCAGCGGCGCCGGAGACCGGGCCTCTTCAGAACACAAGCTCAGAGGAGACAGGAGCAGCGGGAGATCCGGACCGGTCCGGCTGGCGGAGGACAGCTGACTGTGGTCCGAGCCCGACTCCGCGTCTCTGGAGAGTCTGAGTGAGAGCGCGAGATCATCCGTGAGAACAGAACACTCACACACATGTTTTATTCAGTGATGGAAACAAGCGTACACACACACTCCAGTACTCTAGAGCCCGAGACCACAGATCCAGTGTTGGGGAAACATGCTTATAACGGTAATGACTAACTGCGGCACTTACTTACTCTTTATGGAAAGGCATGCGCTACATTACATTAGTGTTACATTTTCTCACCGGGGCTTGTTTGTTTTTTAATAACAACGAGTTACATGTCATGCATTTCCCCAACACTGTATAAATCTCACAGTAGATGATGATGATGACGACGAACCGTGAGCCGTCCTTTAGCAGAGCGTCCTCCGTCTCGTTCCTCGAGCTCTCCGGAGAACACTGAGACTCTGATACGGTCACCGTCAGGATATCTGAAACACAGCAGACACACACTCTCGTGACACACGCAGTATTGATCATCAGGACTGATCAGGATCGGGACAAACCTTCATCAATCAGAACCTCTTGGATGGCTTCGGGCCGGAGGACGATCACCTTCGACTCTAGAATGATCTTCATGGCCTGAACGTACTCTGAAACAAGAGTGTGAGTGAGTGTGTGCGTGAGAGTGTGTGTGTGTGTGTGTGTGTGTGTGTGTGAGAGAGTACCTCTGTCTGTTGCGGTGTTGTGTCTAATCGCCTCTCGTAAAAGAGAAAGAACCTCGATCAGATCATCAAACACCTCATCAACATCTACTTCCTCCCAGAAGCTCTTCGCTCGCTCTGAAACACACGATCATCTTCTGATCAATAACAGATCAATAACTGATGATCATCGAGGGAACGGTCTCTCAATCTCAGGGCTAATAACATTATAGAACGTTCGACTCGGAGTAATCTGCTCTTTAATGATGTTATGAAAGCAATTAGCACAAAAAGTATACATCGTTCTTGGAACGTTTTGGTTGGATTTTCGTCTGAAATGTTGCTGTTTCAGATCGTTCAGAGAACATTTAAAAGTTACATTCCCGTAATGTTTGAAGAATGATCCCCTTAACGTTCACATAACCAATAAAAACAACGTGTGTGTGTGTGTGTGTGTTTTCAGAACATTTAAAAACTGGATGTTCTGAAAACACTCAGAAATAACGTTTTAATAAATGAATGTGAACGCAACCGGTTCGTAGATCGTGTTTTTGTCCTCTTACCGGTTTCACAGTCCATCATCATCATCATCTCTGAGCCTCGGGTGAGCTGAGAACACATCGAGACACAAACAAACATTCATTAACAGATCTGACAACAACCATCCATGTCTACAACTCAACTCTGATCTATTATCTCACGGAAAAGCTGAATATAGTGACCGAACATTATGTGCCAAAGACAATAAACATCACGGAAATGCTAAAAACAGCTTGTGTAAAGTGAGTGAAAATGTCCGATTTCTTACTTAAACGACTTTATTAAAGTGAATGAAAGAACGCGCCATCACTAAAGAATCCATAGGAAGAATCATCCACGTGATTTGATTTGTTCTTTCGAACCGAAGCTCTAGTGAATCACAGAGAGAAGCTTCAACAACACGACATAATAGATGCAAACTCTATAACCTCACCGGACACACAGATTGAACTAAAGGCTTTTCTTTATAGCTGCGGGTTTCTTTGACTCTTTTATTTGAATGATGATGACACACATTTGTTGTTGAATCAGTTCATAGAAGAAACACACTGTCCGAACGAACCGGTTCGCTAAATGAATTGGTCTTCCCAATGTTTTGGTTTCAGTAAGAGTCACAATCAATCGATCAACGATATTATTAGTTACTTTTTCTCCTCATATTTTCGAAACAGTCATAGTAATTACACCATAATTGGGTGGTTTTGCTGATACAGTGTCGTTTGTGTAAAGTTATAACGCGTTAAGTGAGTTTTCCACCCATCAGTGATTTAGTGTTCGTTTATGTATGTCTGTGTTTGACATGATGTGGGAAATTAGTTGCTGATGGTTTATTGTACTATATTGACACTGTAAACAGATCTACGTTAACAAGCATAAAATGCACATTTGTATGACATCACGTGACGTAGTTGTGTATGTTATATATCGTGCGGTGTACTTCCGGTGAGGTTTTGTAACAATGATTGTGCGGTTATGCAATTTTACACATTTCTACAGAAAGATTGTGTGTGTTTGTGTGTGTGTTCACTTCACTGCAGAGCGGATCTCATAATTTACAGTAAGATCAGTTCATTCATATTTATCATGATAAGTGTAAGTGTGTGTGTGTGTCTGTAAAGATGTAAAGATGAACGATTCATAACTTAAACTCTACACTAGTGTTTTAATTTATATAAAACATTTTCCATGAGTTTGTATGATGGTATATATATAAAAATGTTGTTGTTTTATGTATTGTTTTATAATATGTTTAGTATTATATATATATATATATATATATATATATATATATATATATATATATATATATGAAGAGTTCAGATGCAAAAGCCTCTAAATGCCATTTGAAATTTTCTTCTAGAATGATCATTTTTATCAAGCTTGTATATTTAAGTTCAGTGATTTCACTTAAATGGCGATGATAATTACCTATTAATTGTTATTTAAGTGAAATTACTGAACTTAAATATACAAGTTTGAAAAACACATCATTTAAGAAGAAAATTTCAAATGGCATTTAGAGGCTTTTGCATCTGAACTCTTCATATATACTGTATATATATATATATATATATATATATATATGTGTAGAGAGAGAGAGAGAATTTTAGTTATATATAATTTTACCCCAATATTTTTATTAAAATAATATTCATAAACATGGCAAATAGAGAAATGTACAGTATTGGGTGGTGTGTGTGTGTGTGTGTGTATTAATATGTGTGTGTGTGTGTCCATCAGGTGTGCATGGCTCAGGTACGACGCTCCGTCGCGGAGGCGCTGTGGGGAGTGTGTGCTGCTGACGCGATGTCGATGCCGGTCCACTGGTTCTACAACACCGCAGACATCAGAACACACTTCAGCGGCTGGATCACGGGCTTCAACGCGCCGCGCAACACACACCCGTCCAGCATCCTCCGCCTGTCCAACACCGGTGTGTAACACTCCCGTTCCCGCTCACCTGTGCACTGTAGCGTGTGTGTGACCCCGTGTGTGTGTGTGTGTGTGCAGCTGGCAGCGGTCGCACTAACGGCTCGTCTGGAGATCCTGTGGTGGGGAACGTGATTCTGCATGATAAGCTGAAGTTCTGGATGGATCCGAGTGGATCGGTGCACTACCATCAAGGTAACAGTCACTGACCCTGCTAGTCTTGAGCCGTCCAATCCAGCGGCTTCAAACGAGTCTGGGGAAAGATTTACAGGAAGATATGTGAAAATATATATATATATACACTTATAATCAAAAGTATTCAACCCCCACTGCAAATTGGGTTTATTGTCAAAATGTACAGACTTTCAACTGTTTGCAATGAACAATCAGACACGACACAGCTAACACGACACAGCTAACACTACACAGCTAACACGACGCCGCTAACACGACACAGCTAACGTGACACTGCTAACACGACGCCGCTAACACGACACAGCTAACGCGACACCGCTAACACGACGCTGCTAACACGACACCGCTAACACGACGCCGCTAACAGTTCACAGCTAACACGACACCGCTAACACGACATTGCTAACACGACACAGAAATGACTTCCACATTCTAAAATGACTTCAACGCCCTCACGACAGCTCCGGTCTGCAGATCAGGTGTTGTCTCACTAATCAAGGGCTTCATTAGTTGCAGCAGGTGTGCTAGAGCTCGAACAGCTGTATTTCTGAATCCACGTGCTTATAATGTTAACGTTTCACCGCCGCTGCAGTCGTCCGGCCCGAGAGAAGTGTTTAGTCCGGCTTCTCCCCCGTATAATCCTGATCCTAACGCTAATAACCACACCTCAGACGCGTAAACTAGCGCTAGCTCATCAGCGGTGTGATTCCGTCTCTCCTGCAGGACTCCTCGCGGGTCAGAACACCCTGAACGCTCTGTGCGCTCTGAGAGCCGCCCGTGTTCTGTCCGCCGGCTCGTTCCCCAGCGCCGCCGATCCCGCCGCGCGAGCCGCCGTTCTGTCGGATTACGTGGAGTTCCTGACGAGTCCCGGCTCTCACGACGACACGTACGCGGAGTCCTTCCACCGGAGCTTCTTCAGCGACTGGCGGGAGCAGCGGCCCACGGCGCCCCGAGAGGTGAGCACCTGACGCCCGCCGCCGCGCCCGTTACAATGTTGCGTTTTAGAAAAGCAATGCGTTACTTCTGCGCTCGGCAGGTTCTGGAGTTCGCGGAGCGGCGGTCGAGGCGGATGTTGAACTCGTCCCGCAGTGACGGACAGCTGAACGCCATCGGCTGTCTTCCCACCGCCATTCCCTTCGTGCTGATGTCTGCCACAGCCAATGAGGAGCAAGCGGTGAGTCATGTGACACCTTTCTTTCTCTCCATTCTGTCTCTGATGGAGTTTTGGTTTCTTTAGTCTCCGCTGTTCCTGAATGTGTGTGTGTGTGTGTGTGTGTGTGCAGGTGTGTGCGGCGGTGGAGTTGGTGAAGCTCACTCATCCTCACGCGCAGCTGGAGCCGCTGGTGTCTCTGTACGCTCGTGCGCTTCACGCGACGCTGAACGGAGCCTGTCTGCGGCGGACGGCGGAGGCCGCGCTCAGATCGCCCGCGCTCGACGCCTGGGCCGCGAGTCAGCGCTTCATCCAGCGGGCCGAGAGGTCGGGGAACTGCGGTGTTACAGCGACGGGTCACCCAAACAGGAGAATTAGCCCATGATCTACTCGCCGAAGCTAGTTATCTTACTTAATAAAGTTTTAAATATGGATATTTCCTTACACAAACGCCTGTATTAACCCCTCGGGGCCTGTGGAGCACTTTGGACTTCAAAACAGAAACGGCAATTCTATAATAATATGTTACATAATAATATACATAATAATATAACTCTTCGTATTCGTCTGAAGAAGAATGTCATGGCCTATTTTAAATTTTTGGGTGAACTATCCCTTTAAGATATGATGGTCTTGGATGTCTGTGATTGGCTCTGATGTGTGTGTGTGTGTGTGTGTGTGTGTCCGGCAGGTTTCCAGCATCATCAGACGAGCGTCTGAAGGTCCATCAGAGCGCCGTGGAGTCTCTCGGACTCGCCTGCTACACACAAGGTCAGGAAAACCCATCGCCAGTCCGTCTCCTCCATCTATACAGCGACACACACACACACACACACACACTCACACACACACTCACAGTGTTTGAGCTCGAGAACACACACTCTGAAACAGGACCCAAGTGCAAAAACGTGATCATCTCCGTGTAAACTTCAGAAACACTGATCAACATGCGCATCACGTGTTTAATCTATAGATGTGTGTGTTTGGATATATATGTGCGCAGGTGTGTGTGTGTGGATATATATGTGCGCAGGTGTGTGTGTGTGTGGATATATATGTGCGCAGGTGTGTGTGTGTCTTTCTTTACAAAGTGACCTCAACAAATTACTCGCTGACCTTAATTTCATAACACAGAATTATTAATCGCTTTCTCGTATACATGCGAACCGGAACTATTCTGGCAGTATAATAGAGATTATTTACTTGTGTGCAACAATCCACCAGAACTTCCCATGATGCTCCTCTGATTGAGTGTGTGTGTGTGTGTGTGTGTCGCAGGAGCTCTGACGAGCCTCTTCTATCTGGCGTACTGCTTTCATGATGACGTGACGGAGGGAATCCTGACCAACACCAACTGTGGAGGTGCGTTTCTCCATCTCTAATCTGCTGGTGTGTGTGTGTGTGTGTGAGACGCTCTGTGTGTGTCCGCAGGCGAGAACTGTAACCGCGGCGCAGCGTTAGGAGCTCTCCTCGGCGCGCGGGCGGCGTATCTCGGCTCAGCCGTTCCTCAGACGTGGAAGAAGGAGTTACGGGACGCTCCGGAGCAGATCTGTGCTGTCCTGCGGGACCTGGAGACCTGACAACACACACACACACACACACACACACACACACAGGAAGTGCTGCCCACAGATGAGGTTTCCAGCTCGACTTCCCCTCATCTGCGCTTCATGACCTACTTACACACTTCTCACATCAGAGCTGCATCTGTTATAAAGACGGATTCAATAATAATCAGATTATAGAATTATTATAGAATATATCGCTCAAAACTCTCTCTATTTCTTTTCTAAAGCTGATTTAAACCCGTATACGGCAGTGGAAGTGCGGAGCGGGAAACACTCATTTGTGGAAATATTATTATAAATGTGTTGAAGATGTGGGTTACACTTCAGTTTAGGGTTCGGTTCTCGTCATTAATGGTTGTGTATTATAAATCACATGACTAGGATTAGGACATCAGCTGTTTATTAGTTCGTATAAAGCAGATATTAATGCCTTATTCTGCATGATCATATTCTACAAGCTAAACCGCACTCATTAATGAGCAGACCCTAAACTAAAGTGTGACCAATCTTAGTGTATGAAACATAATACAATGAAACATGCAAATTATGAAACATATGCAAAAACAAGAGAATCAGCCAAATATGAATAACTCAGTGTCAGCTTTATGCGTTCTGTGTGCGTAGTGAAATAAAGGCTAGTTTTCTTTTCATCCCCAAATAATTCTGTCAGAAAAACACTCAGAGTTTTTTTACTCTTTTATAGATACTCATGAAGCATTAAATTAATTTATTTTATTTAAAATTGAAGGGTTTGTTGAAGCGAAACTATTATGTTTTCTTGCGACTCTAATGTAGCATTCGCTTGTGATGGTGATTATTAAACGCTCTGCTATGAATGATATTCAGATTATGAGAAGCTGAACATGCGTTTGTGTGTTTGAGTTTTTTTAAATTGTAGCACTTTGGGATTTTGCTTAAATATAAAGTGTGTTACAAATAAAATCTATTATTTTGATTTGTTGAGATTGTGCTTATATTTTTGATCAGGTTAAAGCTGACAGCAGTGATGTCTCTATAGAGTGGATCTCTGTGTTACCGCACACACACACACACACACACACACACACACACACACACTCTGTGGCCTCAGAGACGAGACTTCAGTACCTCGTCTCACGCAGAGACCTGATCTAAACTAGAGTTTAAACTCGAGACGGAAACCACAGCGCTTCTTATATAGTGTTAGCTAAATGAAAGTCAGAGGAGCTGTGAAGATATGCTGAAATATGCCATATATGAATCATTATGCAAATGATAAACACTGTCTGAATGTTCAACAACTCATTTAAGTCAAAGGAAACTGTACTGAAAGGGACGAAAATTATCATAATTAAGCTTCTCTCCCTCATGTTTCCTAAACCTGTATGACTCTGTCTTCTGTGGAACACAAAACAACTTTGGACCCCATTGACTTCCACTGTGAAATATATATATATATATATATATGAAGAGTTCAGATGCAAAAGCCTCTTTCAAGTGCCATTTGAAATTTTCTTCTAAAATGGTAATTTTTATACAAGCTTGATTTATATGTACACATGTATAAATATATAAGTAGTACATATATGTTCATGTAGGCTACATAAAATATACGAAAACTGCCAATTTTATATATTTTACGGAATTAATACGGAATACTGTACAACACTTCGAAACAGCGACAGTGCTTTTGTTCGTCTGAGCATCACAGGTAAAGCTGTGTGTGTGTGTGTGTGTGTTTGTGTGTGTGTGTGTGTGTGTGTTTTACTGTAGATGTTGTTGCTGTCTGTGTGAGAGTGTGTCGGTGGCTCCCCCTGCTGGCCACACACAGGAGCGCTTCAGGCGCAGGAGGATTGCGCAATGATGTCCGCACGCCCACGAGTGTCCAGAGCAGGAGAGGTTCAGAGACTCGGACTTCGACCGGAGGATAAACCATCATGGAGTCCAAGCTGAACATGAAGCTCTTCTACATGATCCTGCCGCTGCTCGCCGTCCCAGAATGCTTCGGGCTTCCGTCAGGTGAGCGTGTGTCTGCATCACCTGTGTGTGTGTCAATATTTATAGATTACAATATATTTATTTATATAGCAATAACAAGTGAGCAGCTTTGCAGTGATAACGGGAAAATAATGCAACAAAGTTTGTTTCTAGAAGAAAATAGCATCACAGTCCAGCTTAAGTTCAGTGATGCTTCATTTTTGATGTAAAAATGAATTTATATATATTATATTATAATATTATATATATATGATGTCATCATCCAGCTCAGTTCAGTTCTCATACAATGGTGTCAATGCAGGAGATTAATATTATCGTTGAATATTAAATTAAATGTCTCCAACTAAGCAAGACAAAAGCCAAAGACGACAGTGGGAGCGAAACTCCATCAGTGACAGAATGGAGAAATAAACCTTGTGAGAAACCAGAATCAGTCGCCCAGTTCTCCTCTGGTCAACGAACCAGCAGTGTATGATTATGATTCAGGAGCATTACAGGTCAGAGGTCAGAGTCTGTTGAGGATCAGTTCTGATGGCTGTCGTGTCGATGAGGCCTTACAGGGGAGAGTCTAGATCACACAATCTCTGCGGACACTTCAGGGATGTGTTGTGGCCGTGTCTAGGCTCAGGTCCTCCGTCTGATCTGGATACGGGCCGGATCCGGTTGGTTTAGTGCTTCTCATCCATGTTTATTATGTCATCTGCAGTGTTCCTCAGTAAGTCCGAGGCCAGCCGGGCGCTACGGCAGCGTGTCCGACGGGCGAACTCGTTCCTGGAGGAGCTGAAGCTAGGAAATCTGGAGCGGGAGTGTCTGGAGGAGGTGTGCTCGCATGAGGAGGCCCGAGAGATCTTCAGCGTCCCAGAACAACTGGTGAGGAAAACTCACACTGACCCGTTGAGCAGAAGAGCTGATGGAGATCTGACTGACTCTCCTGTTGTGTTTCAGGAGGATTTCTGGAGGAGATACACAGGTGAACCAGAGCGTACATGCTGCACACACACATCTGAGAAAGCCATACACTATATTTCATCAGTTACATGCTAAAGTTTTCAAAAGTGTTGAATACTTCTTATAAATGTTGCACATAAAATTTAAAAAGGTTAGAAAATAACTCATAAAACAACACATCTCCATAGCAACGATCTGACAACCACTCATAACTCTATAGCAACAGCCTGACAACCACTCAGACCTCCATAGCAACAATCTGACAACCACTCATAACTCTATAGCAATGACCTGACAACCACTCAGACCTCCATAGCAACGATCTGACAACCACTCAGACCTCCATAGCAACAATCTGACAACCACTCATAACTCTATAGCAATGACCTGACAACCACTCAGACCTCCATAGCAACAATCTGACAACCACTCATAACTCTATAGCAATGACCTGACAACCACTCAGACCTCCATAGCAACGATCTGACAACCACTCAGACCTCCATAGCAACGATCTGACAACCACTCAGACCTCCATAGCAACGATCTGACAACCACTCAGACCTCCATAGCAACGATCTGACAACCACTCATAACTCTATAGCAATGACCTGACAACCACTCAGACCTCCATAGCAACGATCTGACAACCACTCAGACCTCCATAGCAACGATCTGACAACCACTCAGACCTCCATAGCAACGATCTGACAACCACTCAGACCTCCATAGCAACGATCTGACAACCACTCAGACCTCCATAGCAACGATCTGACAACCACTCAGACCTCCATAGCAACGATCTGACAACCACTCATAACTCTATAGCAATGACCTGACAACCACTCAGACCTCCATAGCAACGATCTGACAACCACTCAGACCTCCATAGCAACGATCTGACAACCACTCATAACTCTATAGCAATGACCTGGCAACCTCTCAGTGTGTTCTGATCCTGTGAGTGTGTTGTTTGGGTCTTCAGAGGTGGACTTCTGTCAGTCGGCACCGTGTCAGAACGGGGCCACATGTGTGGATCAGAAGAACACATACGTCTGCATCTGCCCGGTGAACTTCGAGGGGCGACACTGTAACAAAGGTGACGCACACACACACACACACACACATCAGCAGCGTCACAGAACTAAGCATCTACTCATGTTTGAATCCTGTAGTCCGTTCCACAGAAATACTCCCAGCGAGTTCCTACGGGTGTTTGTACAGGAACGGCGGCTGCGATCACTTCTGTGTGGAGGTCACCGACTCGACCCATCGCTGCGACTGCGCTCCTGGATACACACTGCACACGGACAACAGCAGCTGCGTACCACAGGGTGCGTCTCACACACACACACACACAAACAGGAGTGTGTGAACCCATCTAATCTTTCCATTAACCACGGGAACGTATAGCCTCGCTCCGGCATCCGCTGTTCTGGCGTCCCTTCCTCTCCCAAGCTCCCCCGCTCCACCTCCACCTGCCCAACTCCACCTCCCCCGCTCCACCTCCACCTCCACCTGCCCAACTCCACCTCTCCCTCACCCCCCCCCCCCCAGCGCCCCCCTCCCCAATAACTCATGTTGTGTTTCTCAGATGGTTTCCCATGTGGCCGTCTGGTGGAGAAGGGTGTGGGTCCCAGGATCGTGAAGGGGGACGTGTGCCCGAAAGGACAGTGCCCGTGGCAGGTGAGCATTGATGACTGAGTCACATCATATCCATGATCAGAAAATCTGTCTCTGTACTCTCTTGAAAAGAAAGAACCTCAAAGAACCTTTCCGTAGAGAACCGCTATATCTGCATGTTCTCCACAGGCTTCACTAAAGCTTTCTGGGATGTTTAAATGCGGTGGAGTTATTCTCGATACCCAGTGGATTCTCACGGCGGCTCATTGTGTCTGGAATAAGGATCCATCCATCCTAGAAGTGACCGTTGGTAAGTTCCCCGGTCATGAGCTTCCATCATCGTGGGGTTTGTCAGGTGTAGCTCCAATTCGGCTGCGTTTTCGCTCCTCTTTTCTTCAGTGTCGAGGAAAGGTACTTTTAAAAGCAATGTATTCCAATATTGCGTTACTCCCAAAAAAAGTAACTTATTGAGTTACGTTACATTTGCGTTACAACAAAAAAAAGTTTTTTGGGCAAATGTTAAGGCCCTTGCACACAAAAAGTGAAACAGTTTCCCCAACACTGCTCTTCTTCCTGGTTGTGACGGGCTATAAACCCGAGCGAAACGGCCTCTAGAACAAGAACTGTAGGGCAGGCTTTGATGGTGTCCAGAAGATCATAAATGCGAGGAGTTCTGGTACTGTTGATGTTCCTCCTCTCAGACCTCTCGGTGTTATTCTGTCTCCTGTAGGCGAACACATCCTCGATAAAGACGAGGGAACCGAACAGACGAGGAAAGTGTCCAAAGTGTTGGTGCACCCGTGGTATAACCACTCCAACGCTGACAGTGACATCGCTATGCTACGTCTCGCCAGCCCCGTCACGCTCGACCGCTACGCCGTGCCGATCTGCCTTCCTCCCGCTAACGGCACGTTCGTCCGCACGCTAGCGTCGGTGAGCTTGTCGACGGTGAGCGGTTGGGGTCGCCTGACCCAGTCCGGCCCGGTGTCGGTGGTTCTGCAGCGGCTCCAGGTGCCCCGGGTCTCGCTGGACGAGTGTCGGGCTCGGTCCGGCCTGAAGGTGAGCAGGAACATGCTGTGCGCCGGGTTCCTCGAGGGCGGCCGGGACTCGTGTCAGGGCGACAGCGGCGGCCCGCTAGTCACACGCTACCGCAACACGTGGTTTCTGACCGGGATCGTGAGCTGGGGGAAAGGCTGCGCCAGCGCCGGCGTATACGGCATCTACACGCGCGTGTCCATCTTCGTGGAGTGGATTGTGAACACAGTGGCCAGCGGATGAATGTACAAGAGTTTCTGAATGTTATTCTTCCCTCGCACTTCTTTCTTATTTTTTTTTATTTACCTTTAAATTACTTGATTTGATCATTAAAGAATAAATAAATAGTAATTTGAGCACATTCAACTTAAATTCAAAGTAACTCACAATTTCATGCATAACCCTTTTAATTCAACTCAAAATTTCTTACATTGCGTGTCTTTGCCAACCTCTTGTGAACAATAAATAAATAAATAAAACCTGACATAATACAAGAGTTTCTGAATGTTATTTAAGGGGAAGTGTGTCTTGAGGTTTCAAGTCGAGTCTCCTTCATTTATACAGCGCTTTAACAATATCGCAGCAGCTTCGTACAGTAAGTAAGGATTTTCTAGAGATTGTTTGGCTTTACTTTATGCCGTACTCCGAGTAAAATTGGTCATTTTGGACAGACTTCCTGAAGAGTTACACTAGTCGAGACTTACAATGATTAGCACCGCGAAGGAAACATTGGGACCAGATAATTGAGTTACTATTGCAGTTTTAAAAAATGACACACTTCCCCTTTAAGGACATATGCAAGTGAGAATACATAGCAAATACAGGCAGAACATGTTTGAAATTTGTATTATGTATCAAAAATAAAACAATTTTTTTTCAAATGTTGTCCTTCGTCTTGTATCTGTGTGTGAGTGTGTGTGAGTGAGCGAGTGTTGTTGTCAGAGTATTTAGACTTCAGACCTTTGACCCTCCAGCAGAAGAACCGAAGCGCTGGTCGACATGCGTCTCCTGTCCGGCTTTCTGGTCCTCTGGAGTCTTTGCTGCTGTCATTCGGCCACAGGTGAGGTCATTCAACAGCTAAACAACCAGGTACAGTAGTGTTAGTACTGAGAGTGTTGTCAGTCCAGTCTTGTGTGTGTGTGTCCAGTGTTCACGGGGCGGGACGGGGCTCATGAGGTTCTGACCCGGAGCAGGCGAGCGAACTCGGGCTGGTTCGAGGAGATGAAGGTGGGGAATCTGGAGAGGGAGTGTCTGGAGGAGAAGTGCTCGTACGAGGAGGCGAGGGAGGTGTTCGAACACACCGAGGCCACGGTCAGGATTACACCACACACACACACACACTCACTAGACTGACAGCACTGCTCTTGGTGCCTGTGTAACTTAATCTTAAACTGCTTTTCCAAACCTGAAGGATTGTAGTTGTATATTTTATTAGTGTAATGCCTCGAGTGTTTCTGAAGTGGCATTTAGGTGTGTTACAATCCTGGATTCGAGGAGTTTAGTGGTTGAAATTTAAAAAATGTAATCAATCCTTCTCTCTCGGGTCAATCTGACCGGAATGAGTGGAATGTGAGGAATGCTTCAGTACACATATACAAACCTACAAATGCTCAACTTTCAAGCTAAAATTGCTAAAACTATAACGTTACCAATAAATAATGCGTGTGTGTGTGTGTGTGTGAGAGAGACGGGGTTTAGGACCCAGCAGAACAGCTCCTCTGCTCCATATAGAGATATAAGCCCATCTAGAGGCATGAAATATCATGTGTTATTATTATATTCCACAAGAGCTCACAGACTCCCCATGGAAGATATCTAGAGCTGAATTAAAAGAGTTACGCATGAAATCGTGAGTTATTTTGAATCTAAGAATGTGAGGAATGTGCTAAAATTACTATTATTTATTATTCAAATCTAGTAGTTTAAAGCTAAATATAATAAAAAATAACAAAGAAACTGCATTTAAAAATAAAACGCATATTATCAAAATGAAATAAAAATAATTGTATTGTTTGTCCAGAAAGTTTAAGTTTAGCTTTATGGCTCGGGTCATGTTGACGTAACACTATCTAACCACTGTCTCCACACAGAATGAGTTCTGGAAGATCTACGATGGTGAGTTTTAAAGATATGTGACCTTTTGCTAAATTACATTTTCTGCGTTATTAAGATGAATCTTTATGTTGGTCTGCAGTTAAAGATCACTGCGCGTCGAACCCGTGTGAGAACAACGGGCTGTGCACGAGTCCGAACGCCGACTCCTTCACGTGTCTGTGCGCGCCGGGCTTCAGCGGACGCGCCTGCGAGCGCGGTGAGAACCCGAGGGGAACAACCTCTCTGTGTTTCTGTCCTGTTAGTGTTTTCCAGCACAAATATTTAAACGTTCTTAAATCAAGACACACAGAATGATTGAAGATATAAAGTGAGTTTTTGTTTAAAACAAGAACAAATATCTGCTATGGGGTCAGAACAATAAACTTAAAGGGAAAACAAGATTTGTGACTCCAGTGGCAGATATTTGCTCTTGTATAAGCAGAAACACATCAGTTTGATACATATTAACCATCAATCTCATCAATCTCAATCTTATCAACCATATCTACTGTAATGTACGAGGGATTTGTGCTTCGAAAAGTGTCTTAAACAGGAGATTTTGAGAATCAAGTGTATTTGGCATCCGCAAAGATTAAAAACGTCCTTGAGGTTATTAAGCTAACTCCTGATTCTCTTTGACTCTGCAGAGATTCGAGGCGTGCCCGACTCCTGTCTGCATGAGAACGGGCGCTGCGAGCACTTCTGCGTGGAGGAGGACGGCCAGCGCAACTGCTCCTGTGCCGATGGGTATATCTTAGGGTCAGACGGTCAGAGCTGCCCGACACATGGTGAGAACATCACACAACTCGCCAATCAAGACAAGCCCTACATTAGTTCATGTTCCAGCTTCCCTTTCATGCAAACACTGTACAGACAAGCTTAAAGAGATAGTTCACCCAAAAATTAGCCCACGATTTACTCGCCCCAAAGTCATCCTAGGTGTATATGACATTCTTCCTTCAGATGAATACAATTAGTTATATTAAAAAATGTCCTGGCTCTTCCAAGCTTTACGATGGACAGATTAACTTTTACAATGGATAGATGCACTTTTATGATGGATAGATGAACTTTTATGATGATAGATGTACTTCTATGATGGATACATGCACTTTTATGATGGACAGATGCACTTTTATGATGGACAGATGCACTTTTATGATGAATAGATGCACTTTTATGATGGATAGATACACTTTTATGATGGATAAATGCACTTTTATGATGGACAGATGCACTTTTATGATGAATAGATGCACTTTTATGATGGATAGATGCACTTTTATGATGGATAGATACACTTTTATGATGGACAGATGCACTTTTATCATGTATAGATGCACTTTTATGATGGATAGATGCACTTTTATGATGGACAGATGCACTTTTATGATGGACAGATGCACTTTTATGATGGATAGATGCACTTTTATGATGGACAGATGCACTTTTATGATGGATAGCTGCACTTTTATGATGGATAGATGCATTTTTATGATGGACAGATGCACTTTTATCATGTATAGATGCACTTTTATGATGGACAGATGCACTTTTATGATGGACAGATGCACTTTTATGATGGATAGATGCACTTTTATGATGGACAGATGCACTTTTATGATAAATAGATGCACTTTTATGATGGACAGATGCACTTTTATGATGGACAGATGCACTTTTATGATGGACAGATGCACTTTTATGATGGATAGATGCACTTTTATGCTTTAAAAACAGAGACGGCCATTCACTGCCGTTATAAAGCTTGGAAGAGCCAGGACATTGTTTAATATAACTCTGATTGTATTCGTCTGAAAGAAGAATGCCATACACCAAAGATGACTTGAGGGAGTCTAATCTGTTTAAAATGTATTAGTTTAGAATTAAACCATTATAATTGTCCGTGTCTTACAGAGGCGTTTCCGTGTGGGAAGGTTCCTCTTCTTTGGAGAGGAGGTTCTGGTACGAACTCTCAGGCGGATCTGAGGTCTCGAATCGTTGGTGGAGCCGAATGTCCTAAAGGTCACTGTCCGTGGCAGGTACCGAGGTCACCGTCAGAACACACGTGTTGATGAGTCATTACCGTCAAACACCTGTGTGTGTGTGTGTGTGTGTGGACAGGTGCTGCTGAAGTACGGCGAGAAGGGCTTCTGTGGAGGTGTGATCTATAAACCCACCTGGATCCTCACAGCCGCACACTGTTTAGAGAAACTCAAAGTCAAGTTTCTCAAGATAGTCGCAGGTACACTGAAGAACTGATGACAGAATTCTTCTATTTTAATAACTGAAAAGAGCCTCAAAGAGACTTATTTTACTTCTTGCATTGTAGGACCCCTTTAAGATTGTTAATGACTAATAATTGTTGTTCTGTGGCGCTGTGACTCAGGTGAGCACGACATCGAGGTGGACGAAGGCACAGAACAGGTGATCGAGGTGGAGGAGATGCTAATGCACCCCGGCTACGTGCCGGAGACCGCAGACAGTGACATCGCCCTGCTGCGTCTGCGCAGACCCATCGTCTACGGCACGTACGCCGTGCCCGTGTGCCTGCCGGTGCGCGACATGGCGGAGCGCGTGCTGTGGGCCGTTAGCAAGCACACGGTGAGCGGGTGGGGCAAACGCAGCGAGGACGGACCCACCTCACGTTTACTGCGCCGACTCCAGGTGCCGCGCATTCGCACGCAGGAGTGTGTGGAGAGCAGCCAACTCTCGCTCACTGATAACATGTTCTGCGCCGGTTACATCGAGGGAAAGCAGGACTCGTGTAAAGGCGACAGCGGCGGCCCGCTAGTGACCCGCTACAGAAACACCACGTTCCTGCTGGGAATCGTGAGCTGGGGGAAAGGCTGCGCTCGACCGGGATCCTACGGCATCTACACGCGCGTCTCCAACTACCTGCAGTGGATCCACGAACAAACGGCGAACTCTACTCAAGTGGAGCGATAAAGGGATAGTTCATCCAAAATGTGTAATTAGCCTTTAATTTACTCTTCCTCAAGCTATCATTGGTGTATATGACCTGACGTATTCTGATGTATTCTTCTTTCAGACGAATACAATCAGTTATATAAAAAAATGTCTTGACTCTTCCAAGCTTTATAATGGCAGTGAATGGCCGGAGAAAATTTGAAGACCATTAAAGTGCATCCATCCATGATAAAAGTGGTAGTGATAATAAAAGCAATTCTACTCAAGTGAAGCGCTAAAGCTTCTGAATCTGAGCACTGCTATATTTATGTCTGATTATGTCTAATTTCTTCATTGTTTGACATTTTTATCCTCTCATTGCTTTGGCCTTCATGACCTCATTCACAAATAAACAATTCAGTAGAATTAAATGTATCTGTTTATTTGGTATTTTGTGTATAAAATGTTCAGTTGTTCCAATGGGAATCCACAGAATTGTATCTCGTTGTTGTGAGTATATATTAATTCACCATAAACTTTGTGTCGTTGTTCTAGGGCGACGGTGCAGAATTAAAAAAACGTTTATCGAGTACAATCGTGGCTCATTAGGACAAGAACTCTGATTAACATGGAAAAGCTGCGTTTTATTGCGTTGTCTGGTTAGGACAGAGTGTAAGGTAATATGTAGTAATTAAATTAGCTTTCTCACACATTATATGTTTAGTATTGTTTCAAAATACTCTTTTAAGGTCAGCATGAAGTTGTTCTCTATTGTGTCATATCGAGTGAATCGCTTCAGGACGGAAATGGAAACATGTAGGCAAGGCTTGTAGTTTGATCTCATGTGAGTGACAGGTTAAAGCCCCACTCTTGTCATCAGAGAAGAGATGCTGCAAGAGGAACTGATTCCGATTCAAGATTACCAGGAACATGAATAAAACACGACAATAATGATGTGCACCGATAAATCATTTAGAATAATGCTGCAGTATTCCATAATCCATGGTGACTTTAAAACGAACGCCTGGTCCAATAATGAGTTTGATTCGTCATTATCAGTGTGTCTGAGTGAATCTCACACACACACAAGCCCTTTGCTCCCGGTCGATCGGCTAATTTCAGTCTCAGCATCGGGATTCTGAGGAAACTTTGCCCACGCGTGTGTCCGGAGGTGAACATGAAGAACACTTGTGCTGTTCTGTTGCTGTGTGTCCTGATATTTCACGGATCCATCGGTGGTAAGAATTGCGAGAGACACGAACTAAAATAACTCTCCCGTAACCAAATCAAAGAAGTGACTCGCGGGCGCAGTGTTCAAAATCGGGAGTGTTCGTGTCGCTCGTTTATCGATAACAACATAGACCCCCTGTTAATTAACTTGCGTTTCAAACTAATTCTGTTCCACCTGTGTTTCCAGTCTTTCTTGACAAAGATGGCGCCAGTTCTGTGTTGCAGCGCGTGAGGCGCGCGAACTCTTTCCTTGAGGAGATGAAGCGCGGCAATCTCGAGCGCGAGTGCGTCGAAGAAATCTGCGATTACGAGGAGGCGCGCGAGGTGTTCGAGGACGACACAAAGACGGTATACTCACTCAGATATTATTTAATATCATCACTCATCTGACAGATTATTTTAATTTAATAACTTAACGCGAATTCGTTTTGTTTCTCTTTTTCAGAAACAGTTTTGGTTGAGTTACTCTGGTGAGTACGGGCAAAATAAACGTGACCGCTGCCCACAAAATACAAACAGGAAACACCACAGTCACCTCAAAAACTGTAGTCAATTATTAGTATAAATACGTGCTTTTCATTGAGAGAATCTTTTTGACATTTTACTTATTATTAGTAGCCTACAGTTGTGACCACACTGACCATAGTATAATAAAATAACTGATTCATGGTCATTATATGGACTGCTAATCTAAAGAACAAACAAACACAGTACCAAGTCAAAGGTTCTGTTTGTTTAAAATGTGTTTGTTAATATGGAAGCTTGTTCAGGCCACAGTATATTTGAAAAGATAATTGTGACTTTTTATCTCATAATTGTAAGTTTAAATCTCTGACTTTATTTTTCAGAATTGCATGTTTATATCTCACAAATCTGACTTTATAGCACGCAATTGCGAGATATAAAGCAAGAATTGCGAGTTATAAAGTCAGAATTGTGTATTATAAAGTTGCAAATTGCGACTTTTAGACTAATTCTTCTGAGGGTAAAAAAGACAGTCAGAATTGCATGTTTATATTTCACAATTGTGACTATAACACACAATTCTGACTTTATATCTCCCAAATGCATGTTATAAAGTCAGAATTGTGGGATATAAACTTCTTTTTTACCCTTAGAATTAGACTTTATAACTCCCAAATGCAACTTTTTATTACGCAATTCTGAATTTATAGCATGCAAAATTATGACTTTATTTCTCACAATTGCGACTTTATATCACGCAATTCTGAGAAAAAATGTCAGAACTGTGAGATAAAAAGTCGCAATTACATTTTTTATTCTGTGGTGGAAACAAACTTCTGTGTTTCAGCTCAGTTCAAGATGCATTGAATTCCCACCCAAAATACAGATGTATTCCTTACTATAAACCAACAACAGAGACTCCTTGATGCATATTCCATTTTTTTTAACATATGCTTGATTTATACATGTAATCATCTACCTAAGCTAAGGAGCCATGCTTGACCAATCCGTGCAAGAACAACGGCACGTGTGTTTATCTGGCGAGCACCTACTACTGCCTGTGTCCGGAGGGGTTCGAGGGAAAATACTGTGAGAAAGGTAGGTGAAAGTGAATGGTAACCAGCAGTGTGTCCTTCGGCAAGCTCACAGATGTGTTCCACGGGCAGGGTTCGAGGAGACGTTGAGGTGTCTTCACGTGAACGGAGGCTGTGAGCAGTTCTGCGAGGCTTCGGGACCCGGGCGCTCGTGTCGCTGTGCCACGGGATACACACTGGGGGCTGATGGGACGTCTTGTGTTGCTCACGGTGGGAAGAATACATAAATTAAGACCTATAAACTTCAAATCTCAAAGGACACAAGGCTTATAAAACTTTCAAACTCCAAACTGAACTTATTTAAAGTGCCCCTATAATGTAGTCAATTCAAATTAAGTTTCATTTTTTTCTACATTTTATTTCTATTCATTTATTTCTACATTTATTTTCCTTTTATCTCTGTATTTTTACAGAGATAACAGGAAAATAATGCAACAAAGTTTGTTTCTAGAAGAGAATAGCGTCTCAGTCCAGCTTAAGTCAGTTCAGTGATGGATGAATGTATATATATATATATATATATATATATATATATGAAGAGTTCAGATGCAAAAGCCTCTAAATGCCGTTTGAAATTTTCTTCTAAAATGACCATTTTTATCAAGCTTGTATATTTAAGTTCAGTGATTTCACTTAAATGACAATTAATAGGTAATCTTCATTGCCATTTAAGTGAAATTACTGAACTTAAATATACAAGCTTGATAAAAATCATAATTTTAGAAGAAAATTTCAAATGGCACTTAGAGGCTTTTGCATCTGAACTCTTCATATATAGCCGCTCTGGAGAAAACCGTGATGTCATCATCCAGTTCAGTTCTGACCTCATATAATGCTGTCCATGCAGGAGATCTATAATATTGTTGAATATTAAAATAAATGTCTCCGACATAAAGCTGTTTTTGAAAGTAAGAGTCGTCAGTAATTCAGTCTCACTTCCTGATGATTTGTAACTAATTTGCATGATAGCAGCCTGTGGTGTTGATTGGCTGAGCAGCGTCGCTTAGCTCCGCCCTCAAACACTGTAGTGTATCTGAGACCGGAAGAGTTCGGCTCGTGTTGTTCGTGTTTTCTGAGATCGATACGGTGAAACCCACTGTTCGTATCACTGTGATCAAGAGCTGAGATTCAGCGTTCTGACCAATCACAGCAGAGCAGCTCTCAGAGAGGCGGGGCTTAGAGAGACCGAATCCTCGATCGAGGCGTTTCAGACGCTGAGAGAAAGAGCTGAAACAACACTGGGAACCTTTAAAATAATAGGGGCACTTTAACTTTCAGGTACTTTTCAACATTCAATGTTTCTCTTGCCAAACCTTTTCTATTTAATCTGTGATTTGTTTCAGTTGAATATCCATGTGGAAAGATCCCGCTTCAGACGACAGACAAACAGCTCGCGGGGGGGATTCACTGTCCGAGAGGCCACTGTCCTTGGCAGGTAACAGTAAACGTGCTCGTCACGCGTCACGAGAAGAAGTGATCCGATGACGAGTGTGTTCTCCGTCCCCAGGCGCTGATCGATTATAACGCAGAGAGTGTGTGTGGAGGAGCTCTTCTGGACGCCGGCTGGGTCGTGACAGCGGCTCACTGCGTTCATCAGAAGGACCTGAAGCGCTTGAAGGTTATCACAGGTGTGCACTCATGATCAAGTCACGTTTATTTCTACAGCGTTTTATACAGTACAGGAGTGTGTTACCCATAACTTCTGTTGGTTGCAATTTGTGACCTCACCACTAGATGCCACTACACTCTACACACTGCATCTTTAAATAACAGAATACCCACTGAAGGGGCGTACGCCTCGCTTTCATTCCCGATAGAAATCAAATGCTTGAATAACGTCCAGTGTCATTCTTCAGCTCAGGTCGAGTCTTGTTGACAGCAGTTGTTGTCCTCAGGTGATCATGACCTGGATGTGATGGACGGCCCAGAGGAGGCGTATGATGTCTCTGCTGTGGTTATCCACGAGAGTTACGACCCCTTGTCACTGGATGGTGACCTGGCCCTCCTGAAGCTTCATGAAGAGCTCAAGCGCTCGGCGTACGCCGTGCCCGTATGCTTGCCCACGCCACAGCTAGCACAGGAGGAGCTCGTAGCCGTACGCTTCCACACGCTCAGCGGATGGAGCAAGCGAACCGCCGGACACAACACGCACCCGGCGCGAGGCCTGAGCGCCCCGTCGTCTGGCGTTCTACAGCGGCTCAGCGTCCCGCTACTGCCCACAGATCAGTGTGAGACGAGCAGCCGCGTCAACGTCACTGCTAACATGTTCTGCGCGGGCTACGTCGCGGGCGAACACGAGTCCTGCCGAGGACACGACGGAAGTCCGCTAGTCACGCGCTACGGGGGAACCTCCTTCCTCACGGGTGTCGTGTCGTGGGGGCGAGGCTGCCATCGGCCGGGGTACTACGGCATTTACACCAAAGTGGCCAACTTCTTAAAATGGATTGAAATGGTTGTGAAAACTCCCGTTGAGGGGTTGAATAATACAACAGGTTCTCCTCTTGTCTTTACCCGAGGTTAAAGGTTTCGCCACTGAAGAAGCACTTCCGGTTCCCCAAAGACCCTTTCAGGGATCAGTTCTTGACCCAGTAAATGGAGAGATGAAATTAGCCCGTGATTTACTCGCCCTCAAGCCATCCAGGGTGTATATAACAAGAGGCAAGAATTAAAAAATGTCCTTTATAATGCCTGTGTATGGCCGGTTTCTGTTTCGAAGTCCATCCAAGTTTATCTGTCCATCATAAATCCATTTCCATGATAAAAGCGCATCTATTGGATGTAATTCATGGATGCTTTGGAATACAGACAGATTATTGCAGAAGGGAAAGCAATAAAGTACAGAATAATTTGGACTATTGGTATTTGGACAACTAATATGGATTGCTGGAGAATCAAACCAAGTTAAGTTCCATATTTAAAGTTGATATCGTCCACAGAACCTCTCATTGCAGAAAAGGTCCTCTAAATTATTAAAATGTTCTTCACACTAAGAAAAAAAGGTTCTTTAAAGAACTGATCACTGAAGGATCTTTGGGGAACCCGAATTTGAAACCTTTATTTTTAAGATTGTAAAGGTTTAAGGAACCATCGATTCAAAAAAGAAACTGAATTTTGAGATGAGCTTTGAAATAAAACAGTGATTCTGAGCCTTGCGTGTGTGTGTGTGTGTGTGTGTGTGTGTGTGTGTGTGTGTGTGCTTCCGTCATCCGTGTGTTTGAGGGACAGTTGGACGGTCGTTAACTGGAACTGCATTGATTTTCTAGCGCAGACGTTGCTCTGGTCTAATCATACACCAGACGTGACCCCGTGCGAGGCCGGACCTCTTCTCTCTGTGCATTTTGTGTACATTATATTAGTCTAATTAAACAAAGATAAAGTTCACATATTTCTGTTAACGGCTCAACTTCATCTCTGCGAACTTCTTCACGAAACACTGAAAATCACCAGCTTTTTTAAGATTATCAAACAATTGACTGAGGATGTTCTCTTGATTTATCACCACAGAACCGCTGGAGAAAAGCATCTGCTAATGTAAGCTAAATATGAATCACTAGTCGTGTTTCCATTATCCTTCAAATTGCGAATCGAAAATACGGCCAATGGAAACACGTGAAAAGCTCCCATATAACGCAAAAAGGTTTTCGCGCTCGCATGAGGAGGTTTTCAGGATATTCCGCAAAACTGCAATGGAAACAGTTTTTGTGCAATTACGAGACGGCTCTTTATTAAACTCAAAAAAGACAAAAGAATTATAGGAATACTGGATTCCAAACCACTAAGAAATCCCACAGTCAAGATCTTGAAGCAGATTTGAGGGAGAAACTCCTCATACGAGCCGCTACTTGCCCTTAATGTTGTATGACACGCCTACGACTCCTAACGCTAGTGCGGCCGCTGAGACATACGTGACTTTCGTTGCCATGATGTTTGTAATGATTCATCATGAGAGTAAAAAAAATCACGTTTCAGTCGCATGACATCGTTTAATGGAAACGCCGTCATTTCACAATCGTTTTTTTATCGACAAAAAATAGTTTCGCGCAAATCTACTGACATTATTGAGACGTGCTGTCTCGGTCGGCATGACAGTGGTCGTTTCTCCTCTATTGTGTCGTATATCGAGTGAAACGCTTCGGGAACGAGAACACATGTGGGCGGGGCTTGATTGTGTCTTGGATGGTTGTGGTTTGCTATTGGCTGATCTCATGTGAGTGACAGGTTAAAGCCCCGCCCACATCATCAGAGAAGTAACTGATCCTGATTCAAGATGATGACTAAAACACCCATAAATCATTTCGAATGAACACTATGATATGCATCTTCTGATTTGTTACTGTAAGAGTAATTCCCTGATGATCGTCCGCTTCTCCAACTCTCTCTCCGCTCTGAACTGAAAGCTCACACACGTCGAGTTCCTCCGCCCCGTTCCTCTCTCCCCCTCCCAGCGCTCGGTTCATTGACCTCCTCTCTGCTTTCTGAACGATCCTGTCCCGTGAAGAGCTCAACGCTGACCATGTCTTGGGTCTTCTGGACCTGTGTGTTCTCGACTCTAATGCACGGCTTGTGCTCGGAAGGTGAGTACCGCCTCGAATCCAGCAAACTGGAGCTTCAGAACCGCTGATTTCTCGGTTCCTGCTGTTCTTTAAGGCCCAGTCAGTGTCAGAGGGATTTTATCTGTGCTTTGGTTTGTTTCACAACACTCCTCTGCTATCAGTCCGTGGAGGAGGGAGGCTTCGTGTTGATAAAGATGAAGTCATGTGTTTTCCCAGTCTTCCTTCCCACTCGAGATGCTAGTCAGATCCTGAGCCGGCGCCGGCGCGCTAACTCCCTGTTCGAGGAGATGAAGAAGGGAAACATGGAGCGCGAGTGTGTGGAGGAGCGCTGCAGCTATGAGGAGGCCAGAGAAATCTTCGAGGATGTTCAAAAGACGGTCTGTTTGTTTGTTCAAGTCATTCCTTTATTTTTCATTGGAGTCTTTCAAGAAATCATATTTCCCACTTCTAGGCCCAAAATACGCTGACACTGATAGACACTATTCACACCATTTACATTCACCGTGTGCCACTTAAAATAATGAAATATTTGAATATATTAATATGAATATCCCAGCTAATAAAAATATGTTATAGGAACATTTTGATCACTGTAAACCCTAACACTCAAAATAATGAACTGGTTTGAGTAGGGCCAACTTAAATTATACAATTTCAACAAATTAACTTTTATTAGTATTTAGAACTTTCTTTTTGTTTTGAGTTCACAAAACGACACATTTTAAGTAAGTTGAATTGTTTCATTGTTTTGAGTTCTATGAACTTGTTTCTTTTCATTTAGACAAACTTAAATTTAAAGTTGAAACTAGGCTGGGATTTCTATTTACAAGCATGCGTTGCCATGACACTTATGTGTTGTATAATGCTTTTTTGTGCCAGATTAAGTGTTCAATATTTTGTAATGTTTTCATGGTGATGAGAGGAGCATGAGTGCTAATGCTATCAAAGCATTGCGTCACCAATTAGCGAGGTAGCTTTTTTTAATTAGCTGGTTAAAGCTAGCAACTTTTCCACTACTAAAAAATTGAAATTGAGATTACATGAAAATTAAGTTGTGTATAAATTAGCGTACTCAAATATTTCAAGTCAAGTTATTAAAAAGTATGATTACAAAATAAAAATCTACAAGTTCTGCTTACTTAAACATAAAATGTCTTAACATAAAAAAATTATGTAACTGATTACCTCAAATTATTTGAGTTTTGCCAGCTTATTCGGGTTTACAGTGTTCCCATTAAGTAATTAAAGTGTTTTTCCTAAAAGTTTCATTGTATCATTCTTCAAACATCATGGGAACGTTACTTTTGAACGTTCTGAAACGGAGCAACAGTTAAAAAAAACATTAGATGAATGTCCAATTAATTTGAGAACATTATTAAAAATTAAAATATACTATTTTCAAACACATTTTAAAAAGAGCACAAGGACTGTAAAGACAATGATACGCCATTGAAATCTAACAATCAGTGATGGAGTCTGAGCGACACGCCAATGAAAACCCAACGCCGCCACTACATGCATTAGATGAACGTTGATCTCTCTAATGTTGTTCTTCTCTTCTCTCTCAGGATAAGTTCTGGCACGTGTATTACGGTGAGTGGCTTGGCGATCCCGCGCTAGTTTGCTTTGAATGGTGAAGCGAGTCTTGATCCCAGCGGTTGTGTTTCCACAGATGGAGACGCGTGTCTGTCTCAGCCGTGTTTCAACGGTGGCGAGTGTAAAGATGCGATCGGGCCGTACACGTGTTTCTGCCAACAAGGGTTTAAGGGCTACAACTGTGAGATCGGTAAAGCGCCTCTCGACGTTCAGTGATCGCGAGTTGACCTCTGACCTCTCAGCTGACCTCTGTGTTTCTCTGCAGCGATTCCTGCGCTCTGCGAGACTGAGAACGGAGGCTGTGATCACTTCTGCCGGGTGAAGGAGAAGACTGCCGTTTGTTCGTGTGCCAAAGGCTACGAGCTGGGCGATAACGGGAAGTCCTGCCACTCTAATGGTAAATGATGGTCTGATGTGAGCGAGACGTTTATCTCCAAGTTTCATCCCTCCCTCGGGTCATTTTGACCTGGAATTGTTGTGAAGAGAGACGGGCTTGAGGAACAGCTCCTCTGCTCCATATAGAGATATAAGCCCATCTAGAGGCATGAAATATCATCTGTTATTATTATATTCCACAAGAGCTCACAGACTCCCCATGGAAGATATTTAGAGCTCAATTAAAAGAGTTATGCATGAAATTGTGATTTATTTTGAATCTAAGAATGTGAGGAATGTGCTTAAATTACTATTTATTTATTGGTCAAATATAGTACTTTAAAGGTTTGTTAAAAAAGGACCAAAAACAAGTATCCTTCTAGCTATAGCCTCCGATCACAGGACTTATTTTTACTGTCTGTTCCAGTGGTACGAACTGAATTTGGGAAAAAGGCATTTAAATTTGCTGCTCCCTCTGCCTGGAATTGTTTACAAAGTACGTTGAAACTGAGGAAACTGGTTTCGTTGGACACTTTTAAATCAATTTTAAATGATTTAGAGAATGAAACATCGGGCTGTAGATGTTTTAGCTAGTTCTGTATTTTGATTTTGAAATTGTACTTGAGTTGCTTGTGTGTATATATGTGTTTGTATTGTTGGATGTTATTTGTTACACTCAAATGTGCTGTGTCTGTCAGTTTTGGCCAGGACGCTCTTGTAAAAGAGATTTTTAATCTCAATGTGCTTCTTTCCTGGTAAAATAAAGGTCAAAAAAAAAAAAAAGTAGGCTTGGGGTGATGTTGCCCCGTGAGGGAGGGATGTGTTCCAGGACGTGAGGGTTAAATAACCCTTTGGTTTCAGATCCTTTCAAATGCGGCGTCGTTCATCCTCAGAAGACCAGGAGCATCTTCATGCTAACGCCCAACATCTCCAACACTGAGAACGGAGAGGAGACGGAAGTCGAGCCCACCGTCCAGTCCGCCGTGAACGCCACAAACCCGCCGCCGGCTAACGAGACGAGCTTATTCGGCCTGGACGAGCGGGACATCGTAGAGGAGGAGCCGCTTCTGCCCCAATCCGCCGGAGGACACACGAGAATCGTCAACGGCGTGGAGTGTCCTCCTGGGGAGTGTCCGTGGCAGGTACACACACACACACACACACACACACACACTCACTCTTCTTGTGCATGACCAGGGTTTGAAATAACACTTTATTTTGATGGTCCCCTTTAAACATTCTGTTGACTAAGTAAATTTGCAACTACACGTCTGACCCTACCCGTCTGTAATGAGAGTAATAGTCATGAAGGTGCAGCGAGCAGAAGAAGGTTAAACCTTAACTATTTCACTCACCGGCCAACGTTTGGCGTCTACATTTTTAAGTTACCAGCCTTTCAGAACTTCTATTAGCCAAAAAGAAGAAATAAACCAGATTATACAGATTAGCTACATCACAGCTAGTCCCCAAAGGCAAGGATCGGCACTTTATTATGTTTTTTAATCTCCGCTATTGTTTTAAAGCAAATGAACAAGAGTGCCGTTATTTGTTGTGTAGTGTTCAGACGCTGTATTTAACACAGTTTACGCTCGCATTTGCGAGTTGGCGTGTGTTCATTTCAAACCCTGCGCATGTTACTGTACTTGAGCTTTTGGAGACATCTTTGGTCAGTTATTGTTGACGTGGGACGTTCTCTCAGGCTCTTCTCATTAATGAGAACAACATCGGCTTCTGCGGCGGCACCATCTTGAACCAGCACTTCATTCTGTCGGCCGCTCACTGCATGAACGAGTCGCTCTCCACCAGGGTGGTTTTAGGTACGGCATCTCTTACACTTCTTAAACTTATAAAACATACTTTCATGCACTAAAATAGCAGAATGAATTAACAGCACTATTGTTTTCTGTATTGTTTCTCCCTTTTAAACTTAAAATAAATGTTCTTTATGTATATCAACGCTCTCATTTAGAAAATAAAGGTTGCAAAAAGTGGGTTTTCGCAACCATTTTTGGTTCCCCAAAGAGATCAGTTCTTAAAGGCCCACTGAAGTGTCTTGGGATGCGCAGCTTTGTTTGATGCGTTTATGTAATTTCCACTGAAACAGGAAGCTAAGGCGGGACACATTAAATGGCTCCTCCCCCTTTTCAAACAGCCAATAGCGTTTAGTTTAGCTCTCAGACTGACAGCAGCATGGAACCCAGACATTGAATCAACGTGGAAACGACGTCTCTCATGACATCGAAACAACGTTGATCTGACATTGTTTTGCTCATCAAATTAACGTTGAACCAACGTCGGACGCGGCATTCTTCAAAGTTAAATGAAAATCGAAAATTGATTTGCTTTCATAACGTTGAAACAACGTTGATTTCCGTTAGTTTTGAAAGAATGACGCGTCTGACGTTGTTTCAACGTTAATTCGATGAGCAACGTTGTTTCGATGTCGTGTTTCCACGTTGATTCAATGTCAGTTTGCTATCTGGGAAGCGGATCCGAGCGCTGATGATACGCTGGTTTCAACAGTAGATGTGAATAAATTCAAGCCATTTCATTCCTAACCAGCGGATTATTGGAAAACGCATTCATAGCATCAAATAAACACGAATGAACATCAGAAGGAATGTTGTTTGAACTGTGGAAAGATGTCAGTACACATCCAGTTCAAATCCACCGACGTTAATCTGTTACGTTAACCTGACTGCGTTGTCAGACAAAAATGTCGGATTAAGATTGGTCAGATTGCCTGTCAATCAAACTCCCTGCGAAGGGTACACCCATTTACACGTTTGCATTTTGCCAGACGCTTTTATCTAAAAGGCATTTACATTCGATCAGTTCTTTTCATTTGCGTTTGTGTCTTTCCGTCAGGTGAGTTTGACACGCTGGTCAAAGAGGGTCGTGAGGTCATCCACGACGTAGACGAAATTCTGATCCACAAGAACTTCATGGCGAATACCTACCACAACGACATCGCCCTCATTAAGCTCAGCAAGCCCATCACGTTCACCGACTACATCATCCCCGCTTGCCTCCCGGAGCACGACTTCGCGGAGCGCGTGCTAATGGCCCAGGAGAGCGGCATGGTTAGCGGCTTCGGTCGCGTGCGCGAGGGCGGGTTTCAGTCCACCGTCCTCCAGAAGCTAACGGTGCCGTACGTCAACCGCGCCACGTGCATCGAGTCCAGCCAGTTCCGGATCTCCAGCCGCATGTTCTGCGCCGGATACGACCAGGAGGAGAAAGACGCGTGTCAGGGCGATAGCGGCGGCCCGCATGTGACGCGCTACAAGAACACGTGGTACGTGACGGGCGTGGTGAGCTGGGGCGAGGGATGCGCACGCAAGGGCAAGTACGGCGTCTACACGCAGGTTTCCAAGTACATCCAGTGGATCAACAACGCCATGGCTAAAGTCATGCCACAGATGGGAGCTTCGCTGAAGCCCAAAGCAAAGCGAGAGCTGCTTCGGAGGACGCCTGTTCGAAGAGTCTGACGCGGATCTATCCGAGGCGACGTCAATCAACGACACGGTCTTAATTCATGCTAACGGCAACATATTCTAAGAATGATTTGCTAACGTTCCTATATAGTTATTAAAACGTTATTTCTGAATGTTCCCTGAAAATGTCAGGCTTTTTTTAGCCATGCAAATGTTAAGAGTAGATCACTTTAAAATGAAAAATCCATCATAAAAGTGCATCTGTCCATGATGAAGTGCTCCCCAGGCTCCGGGGGGTTAATAAAGGCCTTCTGAAGTGAAAGAAGAATGGATGACTTCAGGGCGAGTCAATCATGGGCTAATTGTACTTTTAAAAGAACAAATTCCATTTGATGATTTTGGAAACATTATTAGAGTTACTTTTGAATGTAACATTTAAAAAACTTTCAATCAACGATTGTTTTTATGCGAATGTTTTGAGAACATCATTAAAGAGCACAAACGTTCTGTTACTGGAAGAATGACGTTCATAATCTTGCCAATGCAGTTTATGTTGACTCTTATCCAAATGAGATTTACAGTTTTAATAAAGACAACACAGTTGATTTTATAAACTGTTTCTGTCATATTCTTATCGTATAAAGTTTCCCGACAAGAATTAAACTTGCCAGCCGTACTTGTTTCCTTTGGGCATGAGCTGTTTTTGACTTTAACTACTTCCCAAAAGTTGATAACTTTTTTTATTGAATAAATTCAAATACATTGGACAAATCAATTGTATAAAAACAGAACATTAACATCAGTGAATGTGGAGGCTCTGGAGGCGTTGACAAACACACAGATGAAGAGTTCAGAGGTCATGTTGACAGACTAGAGTCCAGACACACACACACACATTGAGTACACACAAACAAGCATCGCAAGTTCGCCTTTTACCAAACGACAACACATCAACGATTGAGTTATTCACGGTGAGCTGAACGTCAATATCGCTTCATTTTATGTTAATGCTTCACGTATCCCGAGGAAGAGCTTGGTGGATAGTTATTGGGCGTATTGATTGTGGGCGGAGCTAAAGACGGGCTGATCCGTGACTGACAGGTGTCAGGAGCTTCTGCTGATTGATCGTGATGGAATCCCTGACATGTCGTGTGCTGTTCTTCACACTGATCGTTCATCATGTGTTGTCGGAGGATCATCGCACGGGTGAGAGAACAATTATCAGTCCAGCTAACCTTTAGCTAGTAATGTTCATAATAAGTTACGAAAAGCTATCAAACGTTCAGGTTTGATAAACTTTTTTTGCTGCTTATGCAAAGATTAAGGGAACTTTCCATTTGATCCTTTGTCAAACATTTTGAGAATTTTACTTTCGAATGTACTGAAACAAGTAGTAGCCTAACATTTAAAAACGTTAAACAAACATTTCAGTAAAACACGTGCCAAAAACAAAGTATAAGTTCTTGAAGTTACGAACAAACGCTCTTCCAGTAAAGTTAACAAAACGGTTGTTCAGAGTTATCTGGTCTTTCATAGCGTTCTGAAAATGTGGGCACTTTATTTATCGTTCTTCGGAAATGTGTAAGTTGGACGTTCATCAACGTTTTTTAAATGTTACTACTTGTTTCAAAACATTCAAAAGTAACTGTTCTTGGATCATATCTGGGGTGCGTTTCCCCAAGCCATCAATGGAGACTGCGATCATAGTTGCCCAGCGATGCTTGACGGAAACGCGGCCCTTGCTAGCATGGATGGTGTTGGAGCGAGGTCATGATCATTTGAGCGTGTTTTCCAGTGTTTCGGTCTCACCGGCGGGCGCACACGCTGCTCCTGCGCTCCAGACGGGCTAATGTGTTCCTGCTGGAGGAGATCCTGCCGGGGAACCTGGAGCGCGAGTGTCTCGAGGAGAAGTGCAGTAAAGAAGAAGCCCGGGAATACTTTGAGGACGACCAGAAGACAGTACGACAGCTCATGATCAGCACACACCATCACCGCGTTTCCATTTCCTGGCTTTAACTCACTTCTGCATTCTGTGAAACAGGTCGCATCGCTTCCGGTCCAGGTCTTTTGTATGTGCTTCATGAAATTTTTTGCGGTTTTACTCAAGATAACTTAAAGGATTAGTTCACTTTTGAAAAAACTTTTGCTGATAATTTACTCGCCCCCATGTCATCCAAGATGTCCATGTCTTTCTTTCTTCAGTCGAAAAGAAATTTAGGTTTTTGATGAAAACATTCCAGGATTTTTCTCCATATAATGGACTTCAATGGAAACCGGATGGTTCAGGTCCAAAAGACAGTTAATAACAGTTTCAGACGACACCAGACGATGAATAAGGGTCTTATCGAGCGAAACGATTTGTATTTCAAAACTTATTCCAAAAATGTAACTTTTCTAAGGACAAATGCTAGCCTTGCTCTATTCTGTGAGGCACGTTTGTAACGTCACGTAATACGTAATTACGTTCAAAAGGTCACGGGCGACGTAGCCGGAAGTACAGAATCAAAATCGTCCGACATCGTTTTACCATTTAATTCCTTTTTTGTAAACGGCGTTTGAGTTAGTTTTCACGTTCAACCTATGCGTTCAACTTGTAAACACTCTGACTCTGTACTTCATGCTACGCCGCCCGTGACCTTTTGAACGTAATTACGTATTACGTGACGTTACAAACGCGCCTCACAGAATAGAGCAAGGCTAGCATTTGTCCTTAGAAAAGTTACATTTTTGGAATAAGTTTTGAAATAACCGATCGTTTCGCATGATAAGACCCTTATTCATCGTCTGGTGTCGTTTAAAGACATTTGAACAGTTTGCACTGAAACTCTCTTTTGGACCTTGAACCGTTTGGTCCCATTGAAGTCCATTATATGGAGAAAATCCTGGAATGTTTTCATCAAAAACCTAAATTTCTTTTCGACTGAAGAAAGAAAGACATGGACATCTTGGATGACACGGGGGCGAGTAAATTATCAGCAAAAGTTTTTTAAAAAGTGAACTAATCCTTTAAAAGGAGCGAGCAAAGAGTAGCATAACCAATGTCCCTCACATGTGCAGATTGATATTTAAACGTTTTATATTTTTTCTTCTTCACAGTGATGTTTAGATATATTTTAAATGGAATAAAACGCCAATAACACAGTGAACTAGTTAGGTTAGCTGATTACCTTAAATATCCATAGATATCGTAGTCCGGTCTTTCGGCCGTTAACACTTTCTCTGACAAGCGGATGCGATGAGACCTGTTTTCCGGTTTGGTCATGTGACGCTCGACATAAAGCCTATTGAAATTGCAAAATGAAAATACGCCCACTTCGAAAAACACTCAAATATCGCAAAAAAAGTTTATACGCTCGCATGAGGTTTGAAAAAGGAATATTTCGCAAAGCTGCAATGGAAACAGTTTTTCTGCATTTACAGGTCACATGGTCTATGTAACATTCGATCGTTCTTTAAAGATGACGCAGTATGTTTGGACAGAAAACGAGACAGTTCTTCATTAAACTCATTAAAGACAAATAAATTATGGGAACACTGGATTCTATATAACAAAGAAATAAATTAATAATAGCTATATAATAATAATAATAATAATAATAGCTAGCGGTGGCTGAGATATACGTGACTACTAATAGTGTGAGGAAAAAATAACCTTTTAGTCGCATAAAATATCGGTTGATGGAAACGTCATTTCACAATAGTTTTTTTATTGACATTTAGAAAATCTCGCAAAAGTTTTGTTCAAATCTGCAATGGAAACGCGGCTACTTGTTGACTTTTTTTGTTGGGGTGCTAATAAAATAATAGTGTAGATAATGAACACAGACTAAACATGTGATTTCTGTGTTTAGATACAGCACAGCTTCTAAAAAAATTGCTAGGGTTAAACGCATACATAGCAATTTTATGTAATTACCTCTTAAAACTATACATTTACAAGGTCACACTGTAAAGTGTGAACAGCACATAGAAGTTAGACTTATTTTATTTTATCAAATGAACCTTACTATCAGCTATTTGAATCAATAACGGTTTATTTAGGCGTGCTGACCGTCAAAATGTAAAATAGTTCCTGTGTTTTAAAAGTCAAACATTTCAAAAAACGCGGGTCGCGCGTGAACCTGAAACGGCAGACGAGGCGAAGTCTGTTCAACGCGTGATGTGTAGCCTACGTAACAATAAACAACACAATTTCTTTACTCCCATCACCACTAGTGCAAATAAAAAGCAATAATTCTATTATTTGAGGTAATATGAAAATAATTCATATTTAAAATAGTTCATAATTTCGTGCTCTTTTGCTTCAGCGCGGCCTAGATTGACTCCTCCCATCAGACATAAGAAAATAAATGCTTTCATCGAAATTATGACATACCAATTCATAATGACATTAAAATTTCGTAATGGTAATTTTCCGTCATAAATTCCACCTTTCATGTCAAAATTATGACTTAGTACGTCATGATTATGTTTTTATTTATTTATTTATTTTTTAAAAGTAATTTAACTTAATGCTGCTGAAACAATTTCACTCATTAGAGCTATTTTTATTTCCCTGTAAAGAATGACTTCTGGACCAAATACTATGGTAAGTGACCTTTAGAAACTTGAATCATACTTGAATTAAATGAATGACTATTATATAATCGATCATATACACTGCCTGCCTGGCACAACAAAAAAAAGTCACTGTTCTTATTTAAATAAATTTCTATTGTTTCAAACCATGTTTCAAAGCAGCTTTTCAGACATAAACAGGAAAATAATACAACAAAGTTTGTTTCAAAGAAAATCGTCACAGTCGCTAGTTAATTAAGTTCTGTGATGGTTCATTTTGTTGTTATTTATTTAGTTCACTGGGGAAAAACATTGATGTCATCGCGGTACTGCAATAATTATCCAGTTATAGACTCTTAACCATTTGCCGTAACCAAACAGTGACTTTGGTGCCAGAGCAGTGTATCTACACTATTTATCATTGTTCAATTCTATACTTTTACACAGTATTGTGTTGTTCTCTTTAACCGATCTCCATTTGAGCTTGATATTTTCCTGCCGTTCTCGTTCTCAGACGGGGATCAGTGCAGCTCGGGTCCGTGTAAACACAGCGGAGTGTGTAAGGACGGGATCGGCGGCTACACCTGCACCTGCTCCGACATGTACATCGGCGCCAACTGTCAAACCGGTGAACGAGATCATTTACACGAGTGAACAGGGGCTTTCGCACCGGAGGAACCTTTCATGGGTCCTAGAACTAATGGCGGAAGCGTGTTCGCACCGCAGGGACTAGCAACGATTTCAGTTGTAGGAACTCCTTTAGAGGAGCTAATTTATTCGGCCTAAACCAGTGACGCTAGTGTTCACAGACCGGCCGAACGCACGTGAAACACCAGAGCCCGCCATTTTTAAAAAGGCTGTGTACACACACAGATTATAGCCTATATATTTACTCCAGAAACGAACTCTACGAACATGTAAAACAGTTATAGATGAGCCTCTTAGACAACCCAACAACTTGGGTTGGACCGAGAGAAACATGATGATGTATTTCTGCTCAGCAACTCTGGACATCAACCCACGACACACGCTAACAACTCTTCATCTCTGTCTGCTTTCTATGTATAACAGCTCTAGCATATAAGACAGATCGTAAACTAGTGAGCAGTTCAGCTCTGTTTGTTCAGTCGTCAAAATAAGAGTCTCAACAACAAGCGTGTCTCACGTAGGGTTGGGTATCGAGAATCGAGTAGCGATTGGAACCGAGACTAACTTTTCATTTTTCCCGGAATCGTTCAAAAGTTAAAATTTCGATTCCTAGTTTCGATATTCACAGTCCGCCGAGCGGAAGAAGAAACCGCTGAACAACACCAACGAAGAAGCGTCAACCAGAAGTGTTGGCATAACCGCGCGAGTCGAGCATGAGTAGCTTACGTCGGCGATCCAAAGTGTGGCTTCGCTTTTCTAAAAATAACGAAATCTCGGCAAAATGCAAAATTTGTGACAAAAGGAGTATTTCCTTCAGAAAGGCCGTTGGTTAGCAAGGTTAGCTAAACTTTTTTGACCCTGCCTCTTAAAAGAATCGAAATCGAGAATCGTTGGGAACCGGAATCGAAACAAGGAATCGGAATCGGAATCAGAATCGTTCAAATTCAAACGATACCCAACCCTAGTCTCACGTCACTTCAGAGCACTGCGAACGCAATCAGGAGTCCTCGGGAACCGTCCGGAGGCTCGATCCTAGAACTACCCGCTGCGAAAGCCCCTAAAGTGATGCTAGTGAACGTGATGGACACATTCAGTGTGTCAGACGCTTGATGATGATGTTTCGAATTGATTGATTGATTGAATGATCTGTAAACGACCAAACCGAATAAATGAAATGAAAAAAAAAATGAAATGTTCTGCAGATAAGTCCCAGTGTCCGTCTGCCGGGCCGCTAGCATGCGAGCACTTCTGCAGACCCGCGGCGGGCGCGTATCGATGCTTCTGCGCGCGCGGATTCAAGCTTCACAGCAACGGCAGGAGCTGCACGCCGAACGGTACCACTGTCTTCTCATTGGCTGCGTTGCTGTGGCTCATTTGCATAGTGTGGAACACGTGACACTGACCTCCTCCATGTTCTCAGTTCAGAACCCGTGTGGGACGACGGAGACGTCCAGCTTCTGTCCTGATGGACGCTGCCCGTGGGAGGTGAGAATCCACCGGTTACCCAGCATCCCTAGCGCAGGACACCACACTCAGCCAATCGGAAGAGCACTTGATGATGATGACGATGATGATGTGTGCAGGTGCGGTTCGTGAACGGCAGCGGTGATGTCATCTGTCACGGGGTGGTGTTGGGTCGTCGGTCGGTGCTGACGTCAGCCGGGTGTATGTCAGCGCTGCCGGAGCGCCACGTCTCTCTCGGTGAGCACTAACCCACCGTTACATAAAAACATCACAATTGTGACTTTAAAGGTGACATATTAGGCCCCTTTTCAGTATAAATTTATGGTGTCCCCAGAATCTGTGTGTGAAATATCAGCTCAAAATACCAGATCGTCAAATTTGCCTCTTTTTGGGCGTGAGCAAAAATGCACCATTTGTGTGTGTCCCTTTAAATGCAAATGAGTTTTAGCTCCGCCTTCACACGAGTTTCAGAGACTCCGGCAATAACAACACAGGCCGACCTGACTGATCCAGGATCAGGAGTAACAGCAGCTTTAGCTCCGCCTTACGGAGAGACTCAGGGAGAGCTTCACTTTTACACGCTTCTGAACGTTAGCGGAGACGTTTGTGTAGTTGTTGTGGAGTCACACTGATCATTATCATGTTGAACAAGTGTCCACAGTTCCTGAGACAGTGTTTATAAGACAGCGGTGATGAATAGATGCACTCTTATGATGGATAGATGCACTTTTATGATGATAGATACACTTTAATGATGGATAGTTACACTTTTATGATGGATAGATGCACTTTTATTATGATGGATTCACTTTTATGATGGATAGATGCACTTTAATGATGATAGATACACTTTAATGATGGATAGATTCACTTTTATGATGGATAGATACACTTTTATGATGATAGATGCACTTTTATGATGGATAGATTCACTTTTATGATGGACAGATGCACTTTTATGATGGATAGATGCACTTTTATGATGATAGATTCACTTTTATGATGGATAGATACACTTTTATGATGATAGATGCACTTTTATGATGGACAGATGCACTTTTGTGATGGATAGATGCACTTTTATGATGATAGATGCACTTTTATGATGATAGATGCACTTTTATGATGATAGATGCACTTTTATGATGATAGATGCACTTTTATGATGGATAGATGCACTTCTATGATGGATAGATGCACTTTTATCATGTATAGATGCACTTTTATGATGGACAGATGAACTTTGATGTGGATGACTTGAGAGAGTGAGTGCTAATTTCATTGGTACTGTCCCTTTAAGTGCCGTGCTCTTGTCTCGCAGCGGTCGGGGATTTGAGCTCAGCGCTGGCTGTCTCCAGCTGGACGCCTCACAAGCATTACTCGTCCGGGCCGGAGAACGATCTGGCGTTCCTGGAGCTGAAGGATCCACTTCCAGAACACATGTCCATCGTCCCGCTCTGCCTGCCGGAGAAAGACTTCAGCGAGAACATCCTGATGAGGGCCGGCCGAGGGGGCGCGGTCATGGGCGGAGCCAGGCACACCTACCTCTCATTGGACGACTGTCAGGAGGCTCTCAACCTCACGTTCTTAATGACCAATAAGATGTTCTGCGTGGAGCGTCAGGAGTCTGGAGGCCAGCGGAGGGAGTGTGAGGGGAAGGCCGGGAGTCCCGTGGCGACGGTGGAGGGGAAGACGGCGTTCCTGACGGGACTCTCTCTCCCGGTCGGAGGCTGCGATAAAGGCCTCGTGTTCACCAAACTGTCCCGGTACTTGCACTGGCTCCGGCCGCTGCTGCACGCATCCGAGAAAGAACAGTGATGATGAAACCGGTAACCTGAGCAGTGTTGTGTGTAACTCGTTACAAGTTACGTAATCAGATTACTTTTTTGGGTAACACTTTATTTTAGTGTACTTGTTACATATGTTACGTGTACTTACTTATGTTATGCAACTAACCCTCAACCTAATCCTAATCCCACCCTAACCTTACAGTAAGCATTGACTAATCTCACTCGCACAAAAAAGATTCAGTATAACGTCAGTGAAATGCAAAATCAGAAACCTAAGCAAACCTCCAGTAATTAATGTTAAATAAAACAATATTTTAATGCATTTAATCTCTTTATTGACCCATGCACTCCTGTCCTTCCATGATTCAGTAAAGCATAAGCAGAAATGACTTCAGATATTGAGTGTGTATGGTGGTGTTGAGCGCTCGTCTCAGTTCTGCAGAACAGCTTAAAGGTTTGTAATTTAAAAAGTAATTAAGTAACGCAATTAGTAACTTAACCATACATGGTAGACTTAAAACCAGCTACGGCTGTACTAAGCGATATTATATGCTCATATAAACGCCAAAAGTTCATGGGGCACTAACCTTGTTTTCCGATAAATCCCTTTTATTCGCGATGCATTGGATAAGTACTTCATTACCCAAAATCCTGAACAATCCCACAATCCAACAGTGATGCATCTGATTGGTGGAAGTCGTGTCACGTGTCTGAAACCCCGCGAAGGTACGTGAAGACTGAAGATCGCGTGATGACGTAGGGCTAAGTTCATTGGTCGCAATTCTGAGACGCCCGCGCGCCATTGGATGTGCAGTTGCCACAGCTTAGCTAATGAGCGAGCCAGAAACTCAATGTTTTTGCATGTTGAGCTGCAAATGCGTTTGCTTCAGTAATTCGAGGAAAAGGGGTTTCCCTGCACATTCACTATATAAAATTCACTGGAGGAAAAAGTTCACGTGCCCGTCGTAAGATTTGGAAGTCGCTCAAAAGGCTCTTTCACGGTGGCTTTCAGACGACTTCAGTGAGGCGCGGTGGTTTATGGGAGGAGTAGTTCCTTTGCTCGGAAAAGAAAACATGTACACAGGCTTGTACCCTCGACTTTTTTTGTATTTTCTCTTCGTTTTTTCACTCGAAATGATGTGTTGTATGCTTATGAGTTCAGCCGTAGCTGATTATCCTCAGACATTCTCTAATACTCTTTAGATATGGATTTTACAAAATGTCAATGGGAGAAATGAATGGGAAATTTACTTCCGGCACCAGCGCTCTCTCGGGCTGTGGGCGGGACTGATCAGCGTAACGTCAAATTATAGAAATATGGATTTGAAAATTATATTTACAGCTAGTCTGTTTTATGAGTCACTGGTAGTTTGATTCAGTTGATCTGCATGTTTGAGTCACATATCAACCTCTGCTCTGACTCAACCAATCACGTGGTGTTAGGGGCGGGGCTATCTGGCTGACTGACCAATGACGGACAGATGTTTTTGTAATTCAGTTTTTAATGGTGCAGAGATTCATCACATCACCTTTGATTAAGTATTCATACATCATCATAGTTTTTGTTTTCAGTGATTTGGACAAAATATCGTGTTACCGTCATGAGAATCACTACTGAGCATGAGAAAAACAAATACGCTTTAAATGAAAATACTATATTAGTATTTCTGTGTTACTTGTGACTAACTGGTCTCACAGTAAACCCTACACCAATGTTCCCAGTATAGATGCTTTAGTCGTGAGAAATCAGGGTTCAATATATTTGAAAATGTCACAATAAAAAAAATAAGTACAAAACAGTGTGACGTTTATTTGACAATCAATAAGAAAAACAAGGTCCAACACAGAATGAGTGACACTGAGGATGATGCATTCTGGGAGCTGCGTTCAGGACACACTGGACAGAGGAGGAAACGGGTTCTGCTTGCTGACGACCAGCTTCTGGTGCTGATGGGAAATATAACCCTTGATGTGTCCCTGAAACACACACACACACACACTGTTAACAGCCTGAGATCAAAGACTAGAACTAAACGTTTTCCTCTATTTTGATGGTTTGTCAGCAGGAAGTGATGCGTCTCACCATGTAAATGAGGTTGGCCAGAATGCACTGCACTTCATCGATGTCCACGTCCTCCACCTTCATCATCCTCAGAGAAACCAGGAACGCATCCAGAGGAAGCTGATGAGTCCTCAGTAGATGATACCTGCACACACACACTCACTCAGATAAGTGTGTATGTTTTTGTGATTTATGAGGACAGAAGTGTGTATAATGTCACGGGCACTACACTGGTATGACGAGTGTGTGATTTATGGGGACATTTCCTGAATCCTCATATTTCACATGGCTTTAAAAACACTTTTTTACATTTAAAAATGACAAAATGCATAAAGTTTTGTGATGGGTAGGTTTAGGGGTCGGGTGAGTGTGTGTGTGTTGTTCACTCACACTTTCTTGAAGAGGTTCCTGTATGTGATGATCTTCAGCTTCTCGAGGATGAGGAAGATCCCGCAGCGGATGAAGAACGTCTCGTGTTTCACCAGCGCTTCATTGAGCAGCAACAGGTTCCCCTCTCTGACACACACACACACACACACAAGCAGAAGATGAGGATCGACAGCAGTGTGTGTGTGTGTGTGTGTGTGTGTGTGTGCGTGTGTGTGTGTGTGTTACCTCACAGCCTTGGTGACGTCAGCGAACTGCATGAGGTCGTACTTCTTCAACAGCTGATGCGAGGGCATGTGACCCTAACACACACACACACACACACACACACACACACACACACACAAGCGGTGAACATCCTGTCCTGGACTCCATTTAACTAATGGTTCAATTAAATGTAAATCATAAAATGTGCATAATTTTACATAAAATGAACATAACTTATTGAAAGCTTTACAAAGATTTAATTTTAGATCCGTATGAAATATTTAATATATTCAGTCTGCAGCCCCGCTCTTGATCCAGAGATTATCTGCCCAATTCAGTGAGATCCTGCGTTATACAGTAAACTGTGTGTGTGTGTGTGTGTGTGTGCCCCGGTGATGTCGTACCAGCAGCATCTTGACGGGCAGAAGGTAAATCAGGATCAGCCTCTTGTTCCTCTGACAGGAGCGATGGCAGTGTGTGAAGGAGAAGGACAGACACTCCTCAGCTGGACACACACACACACACACACACACTGAGCTCCACACATCAACAGCAGTGCTCTGACACAATCACGCTCACGCACACACTCTCTCACTCACTCTCTCACTCACTCACTCCCTCGCTCTCTCACTCACTCCCTCACTCACTCACTCACTCACTCCCTCACTCACACACTCACACACTCTCTCACTCACTCTCTCACTCACTCACTCCCTCGCTCTCTCACTCACTCCCTCACTCACTCACTCACTCACTCACTCCCTCACTCACTCACTCACTCACTCTCTCACTCCCTCACTCACTCTCTCACTCCCTCACTCACTCACTCACTCACTCACTCACTCCCTCACTCACTCACTCACTCACTCACTCACTCCCTCACTCACTCACTCACTCACTCACTCACTCCCTCACTCTCTCACTCACTCTCTCACTCACTCACTCTCTCACTCACTCACTCACTCACTCTCTCACTCCCTCACTCACTCACTCACTCACTCCCTCACTCACTCGCTCACTCGCTCACTCGCTCACTCACTCCCTCACTCACTCACTCACTCACTCCCTCACTCACTCACTCACTCACTCCCTCACTCACTCACTCACTCACTCCCTCACTCACTCACTCACTCACTCACTCCCTCACTCACTCACTCCCTCACTCACTCACTCACTCACTCCCTCACTCACTCACTCACTCACTCTCTCACTCCCTCACTCACTCTCTCACTCCCTCACTCACTCACTCACTCACTCACTCACTCCCTCACTCACTCACTCACTCACTCACTCCCTCACTCACTCTCTCACTCACTCTCTCACTCACTCACTCTCTCACTCACTCACTCACTCACTCTCTCACTCCCTCACTCACTCACTCACTCACTCACTCACTCCCTCACTCACTCGCTCACTCGCTCACTCGCTCACTCACTCCCTCACTCACTCACTCACTCACTCACTCACTCCCTCACTCACTCACTCACTCACTCCCTCACTCACTCACTCACTCACTCCCTCACTCACTCACTCACTCACTCACTCCCTCACTCACTCACTCACTCCCTCACTCACTCACTCACTCCCTCACTCACTCACTCACTCACTCCCTCACTCACTCACTCACTCACTCTCTCACTCCCTCACTCACTCTCTCACTCCCTCACTCACTCACTCACTCACTCACTCACTCCCTCACTCACTCACTCACTCACTCACTCCCTCACTCACTCTCTCACTCACTCTCTCACTCACTCACTCACTCTCTCACTCCCTCACTCACTCACTCACTCACTCACTCCCTCACTCACTCGCTCACTCGCTCACTCACTCACTCGCTCACTCACTCACTCACTCACCTGGTTTGAAGTCGCTGTCGAACATGGCCTTCCTGCCCACGTAGTATCTGTAAGTGACGCGCTGGGCGGTGCTGTACTCGTCCTTCATGCTGGAGCTCTCGATCGCCCGGATCAGAGGCTTACACAGGTGCAGCTTATTGATCTGAACACACACACACACACACACACACACTCATCACTGAACTCTGTATCTCACAATTCTGACTTTTTCTCCAACAAATGCAAGTTATAAAGTCAGAATTGTGATAACTAGAAACAAATAACTGAAATAAGAGTACATTAAAACTATACAGTAATTACTCGTCCCATTAGTTAATATTAGTTATGCATTAACTAACAATGAGCAGTACATTTGTTACAGAATTTATTAATCTTTCTTAATATTAGTTAATAAAAACACAACTGATCATTGTTAGTTCTGTCAGGTCTATTAATTATATTAACAGAGACCACTTTTGGTCTTAAAGGGCTAGTTCACCCAAAAATGAAAATTCTGTCAGTATTTCCTCACCCAAACCTCTCTGTGTTTATTTGTTCTGCTGAACACAAAGGAAGATATTTGGAAGAATGTTTTAATCAAACAGATCTCATTCCCCATTGACTACTATAGTAGGAAAAAATACACACCACGATAGTCAATGGGGAATGAGATCCGTTTGATTAAAACATTCTTCCAAATATCTTCCTTTGTGTTCAGCAGAACAAATAAACACAGAGAGGTTTGGGTGAGGAAATACTGACAGAATTTTCATTTTTGGGTGAACTAACCCTATTAGTAAATGTTGAGATTTCCTTTAACTAGGATTAATAAATGCTGTAGAAGTGTTTTTCATTAGTTTATGTTACACCTGTTGGCAGAATATTAATAAAAAAGCTGGACTCTTACTTTGAAATAGATCTTGAAGAGCTGATTGATCAGAAACAACATTCCCCATCTCTTGGAGTCATCGATCCCAGTGCGACTGAAACAAACACACTTTAGTTCTACAGTATAGTGTTTATATAGTGTCTATAACAATTATTTTTTATCGTTTAGCCTTCAATTACACCCTACTGTTCAAAAGTAGGTTTTTTTCTTTAAACTTTTATTCATGAAGGACTCAAGACTGACAGTAAAGATGTTAATAATGCTCTGACTGCCATAAACCCGTTAGATATGGTAATGGTACGACAGTGTTGATATGAGGCGGGATAGATCTGTAATAATATTAATACTGTAATATCTGTCATAATTGTGTGGTGTTAAGGCTTCTCCTGTAATGATGTCTCACTTGTCGTTGGCACAGACTCTGAAACAGCTCATCAGCTGATCGGCTGCTTTCTCCAGCATGTCTCCAACGTTCCCCTTCCCCTGCAGCTGCTGCTCCGCCTGCACACACACACACACACACACACACGCCGTCAGACGCTGCATCCGCTGCAGATCCACAGATTAATGAGTTCCACTCACATTATTGGCAAATATCCTGAGGTCAAGGGTCACGGCAAACATGATCGGCAGAGCCCTGAAAACACAGTGATCATCAGTGACCTGAGCGACCCTCATATTTCATTCCGGTGTGTTTGACCCAGAACTGCTACAAACAAATCTCTAAAAAAATACATTTTGCAAATGGATTAAGATGATCAAAACACACACATTTACTTTATAATTTTTTTGTAATTTTTGTAAAAAAAAAAAAACTAATTTTTTACACTTTTTTTTTTTTCAGATATAACCATTAAAATTTAATTAGTAATTTTATTTCAGCACCTTATGCGTTCCGGGTCAATTTTTTAATATAAAACAATCCCATGAGCCACGTCTCACCAGTTCTCCTCTTTATGAGCCTGAAACGCCCTCAGAAATGATGTTCACCTGCGTTAAGGTCAAACACACACACACTCTCCACACACACACACACACACAGCGACTGCGCTACACTAGACCATCCACAGTAAAGGATATTGAACCACAACCGTCTGGCATTTGTAGGCCTCCACAAAGTCATGATTGGACACAGCGAACGTGCACCTGCAGAAGAAGAGACGAGACGCCTGTGAGCGTGAACACACACACACACACACACACACACACACACACGCGATGAAGAATCGCACCTGAGGTGAGCGGCCACCATCTCGTCGTACGGCGGCTCCAGCAGCTGCTGACACTTCTCTTCCGGACTGGACAGCTGTGACACACACACACACACATGTTAGTAATAATGCATCTGTGAGCTGTACACACACACACACACACACACACACACACACACACACACTCACCTGCAGGCGAGGGTTGGCCACATGCGGGTGTTTGAAGGACAGCATCTCAGCACAGAAGAGCCCGTCTCTGTTGTCTATTGCCTCCATAACCTTCCACAACACACACACACACATTATAGCACATGAGGAGCTCCAGTGACCCTTTACACGGCAGAGCACGGACTCACCTGCTGCAGGTACTGATTGAGCGTGATGTGCGCCATCCTGACCTCTGACCCCTGACCCAGTGCAGCTGAAACGAGAGCTCACACACTCACTCACTCAGTGCTTATAATGTCGCCTAGGGACACATTCAGCAGAAATGCTGCTGTCTACAGTAAACACACAGAGGCCATCCAGTACGCAGGAGATCCAGAAGTGTAGTATGCAGTGCGCTGTGGAACACTAGTGTGTGAGACACCTTCGATCCGGCGCAGCGGCTAACTCATTCACTCATCTACCGATTATTTGAGACGCGTTATTACGTGTATATATGCGTTATAAACATTCTATTATACAAGCGACTTCATTGAAATTACTATTATTATTTTTTTTACCCAAATTTACTCGCATCCCTTTGCGCGCGTGCTTGGCTTCACTGCAGGACCCGCTGACGTCACGGCAGCGCTTCCTGTTTACACCAGTGAACACGCAGTTTTGGCGTCCATACTGCACTTTCCACAAATGGAAATATTCATAAACCACCTCAGTTAGGCAACATTAAAGATCGGGTATTTCTCGATTTAACTTGGATGTCAAAGTGTGGCTTATTATAACACGATTCTGCTATGTAATTAAAAGGTTTAGATGAAAAAACATAGGAAGACTAACTACTGTGTTAAAGTTTGTCAACAATAATAATATTTTAGTCAGTTGAGCTTGTTATCATGAGGTAAAACGTCGAAATTGTCACTTAAATGACATAATTATGAAATTTAAAAAATGTAAACTATCACATAAGTTAGTAAGTCATCCATATAACCTAAAAGTTTAACGTTATTGAAATAAAAACTGAAAAAAATCTAATCCGCGTTTCGCGTTTTATTTAATTTTTATTTAACGTTTTATTTAACGTTTCGCGTTTTATTTAATTTCATTATTTAAATCTCTTTTTCTATTTTGTAGAAGTTTCTCTGAAGAGAGGCGTGTGTTTGTCTGCCCGCTGATTCTCCGGCGGCAGATTCGCTGTTTGTTTGCCATCTTGTTATGCTGTTCGCCGCGACGCGGATCAGTCAGAGTGAATATGGAGTAAATATGATTATTATCTGACGAATATCTGCTTATGTGTGTGTAGGCGTGTGTCGTGTCGATCCACAGCAGAAGCCGAACTCACTCCACCAGGGTTTTGGAGCCGCTTCCATGGCTCAGGTTGTAGTTTGGCTGTGTGTTTTGATTGCTAACAGCTAACAGAGACCGAGTCACTCTCTGCGTTTATTATATTTCATGTGTGAATGATATTAACCGAGATCAAATGATGGCAGAAGACATCCAGCACAATCAGAAATCAAACTTTAATGGACTCACCAAACCAGCCAAAGCAGGAGCGTCTAAGAAACTGATCATAAAGAACTTTAAAGGTGAGTTTCACTCCACCAGAACTAACGTTTGTCCCCGAGCTGACGGCGATGCTCTGTGTGTGAGTGACAGTCTGCTCATATCTGTCGGATAACACACTGATCAAACTATATATTAAACAGGATGGTGTGTGGGTGGGTTTTTTATTCTTTGTGTGTGTGTGTGTGTGTTCACAGACAGACCGAAGTTGACTGACAGCTACACTGAGGACACATGGCTGAAGCTGAGAGATGCTGTGGGAGCGATTCAGAACAGCACATCCATCCAGTATAACCTGGAGGAGCTCTACCAGGTGTGTGTGTGTGTGTGTGTATGCGGGCTGTACTCTACCAGGTGCTCACTAAAACACATTTACGATATAAGTAAGCAGTCAGCATTAAAAGAAGATCAAATAATCAAAATACGAGCAAAAACACGAATTAATACAATATAACAAAGATATAAATCAGATAAACAGTGCTTCTCAGATACTCAGTCACTGGTGTGTGCTCACACTGCATTATGCATGACTTTACAAGAGGAAGAATCACAGAAAACTTTAGTTAAACATGAAATTAAAAATCCTTATTAATGAATCATTATTAAATGTATTCAGTCAAAAGCAGTGAGTTTTTTTTGGATGTTTGATAAACATTAAAGACAGACAGCATCAGGAATATCACGCTGCCGTCTCTTTAAGAGTGAACGCGCTGATCTAAAATCTGATACACACGTGTTTATGTTCACATAACTGAGTGCGTCCGCTCAAGTGCAAGAAGACATGAAAGAGCTCAATTTAATATTTAATAATACAAATAATAATGCATTGTATTTATAATGCGCTATTCTTAAACCCAAAGCACAAAGAGGACGTCTTCTTGTGCTTGAATATTTAAATGACCCGGGTGTAATCTTGCGTCCGCTGACCAGCGACTGTCCCGAGCGTCGCTCACACACACACACACACACACACACACACACACACACACACACACACACACACACACACACACACACACACACACACACACACACACACACACACACACACACTGTTTTCTGATGTTTCCAGAAGTGTCTCTCCCAAAGCTGGGTTTATTCATGAGCAGAAGAGACTCTTTCAGAAACATTACAGCTTTTGAATGCGTCATACATCAGTAAAGTGTGAGCAGGGGTCAGCTGTGTCTGATCTGATGACCTCTATGTCATGTGACTGCAGTGTCATCGTTTTAAAGAGGAATGGAAATGGACACAAGAAGCTCATCTACTGACTTATTTAAGAATGTGATATTTTCATCTGCTGTTTACCCATGATTCCTCACCTGTGTGTGTGTGTGTGTGTCTCCGCAGGCCGTGGAGAACCTGTGCTCGTATAAAGTGTCGCCCATGTTATATAAGCAGCTTCGTCAAGTGTGTGAAGACCACGTCCGAGCTCAGATCCATCAGTTCAGGGAATATCCTTCATCAGTGTGTGTGTTTGCCAGCTGTGCTTCACAGATCCGTCGGCCTGTGTGTGTGTGTGTGTGTGTGTGTGTGTGTGAGATCATCAGTGCAGGATAAAGCTCCCCTTAACAGAGTCGCACAGAATCGCTGGACAGCCTGTCCTTCCTGAAGAGGATGAACCGATGCTGGCAGGACCACTGCAGACAGACGGTGAGAGTGTGTGTGTGTGTGTGTGTGTGTGTGTGTGTGTGTGTGTGTGTGTGTGTGTGTGTGTGTGTGTGTGCTCTTTACACATGTTCTGTCTCGTCTCCTTCAGATCATGATCCGCAGTATTTTCCTCTTCCTGGATCGGACGTATGTCCTCCAGAACTCTCTGCTTCCCTCCATCTGGTGAGTCCACCAATCACAGACCTCCGCTGAGACGCTGATTCTTAGATTTACTGTTTTCTTTAAATTTTTATTTTAAGAGTTTCAGAGTTTTATTTATTTTAATACATCCAGTTAGATAAAATGTAGTTTTTATACATATTTGTATTCTGTTTTAAGTTTTGTAATTTTGTTGGGTTTTTTTTGTATGTTTTATTTCAGTTTTTTATACTTTTCATTTCAATTTTTGTTGTTTTAGTATAAAAAATGTATGAATATTTAAAAAAAATTAATTTGGAAGTTTTAGATATTTTGTTGTGTGCTTTTGTCATTTTAATATTTTTTTATTATTATTAAAATAACATTTTATTTTTTTTATTTCAGTTAAAGCTTGTTTTATTAGGGTTTTTTTTTAAATTTAACGGTTATACCGTGAGCTGGTGTTGCTATAGTTACACACGTGTGTGTTCAGGGACACGGGGCTGGAGTTGTTCCGCACACACATCGTGAGCGACAGCGGCGTCCAAAGCCGGACGGTGGAGGGCATCCTGGAGCAGATCGAGCGCGAGCGCAGCGGGGAGACGGTGGACCGCAGTCTGCTGAGGAGTCTACTGGGCATGCTCTCAGACCTGCAGGTGATTGGACGCTCAGATGATGATGTCAGCACGCAATAGAGCGGAAGCCGCCTTTCCAATGCACACCGCATTCACATTCGCATTTCGCCCCCTAGTGGCCGTCGCACACTTCTGAAATTGGTGTGCATGATGATTTTAAGGCATGCGTGAATATACGAAGAGTTCAGATGCAAAAGTCTCTAAATGCCATTTGAAATTTTCTTCTTGAATGATGATTTTTATCAAGCTTGTATATTTAAGTTCAGTAATTTCACTTAAATGGCAATGATAATTACCTATTAATTGTTATTTAAGTGAAATTACTGAACTTAAATATACAAGTTTGATAAAAATCATCATTCTAGAAGAAAATTTCAAATGGCATTTAGAGGCTTTTGCATCTGAACTCTTCATATCCACACAAAACTAATGACTCTCAATCGCACCGTCTCTGTTGACTCTGTGTGTGTGACGCTGCCGCCTCGTCATTTATGACTCATAACAATAATCATCTGCTGCAAACAAGCTGAACCCCAGGAATACGTGTTTATACGCTGTCGACCCAAAAAAACGAGTGTTTAACTTGTTGATTAATCGTGCAGCTCTTATGTGTGTGTGTGTGTGATACTACTAATACTCAGCTGTGGTTGTGGACGTGATCTAGCGGTGTGTGTTGCTCTGTGTCGTCAGGTGTACAAGGACTCGTTCGAGCAGCGGTTCTTAACGGAGACGACCCGTCTGTACGCCACTGAGGGACAGAGGCTCATGCAGGACAGAGACGTGAGAGCTGCGATTCTCCTCACACACACACACACACACACACACACACACACGCACGCTTCACGTGTGCGTTCTGACGCGTGTTTGTTCTTCACAGGTTCCCGAGTATCTTCATCATGTGGCGCGGCGTCTGGAGGAGGAGAACGACCGGGTCATCAGTTATTTAGATCAGAGCACACAGTGAGTGAGAGAGTGAGCGAGTGAGTGATTGATATGATGTCATCATCATATTTGCATACTGGCGTGTGATTGGTCCGTGGGCAGTAGAGCGGACACAGATGCTGATTGGTCTAAATAAACACTGAGTGTAAGTGTGTGTGACAGGAAGCCTCTGATCGCCGCCGTGGAGAAGCAGCTGCTGGGCGAACACATGACCGCCATTCTGCAGAAAGGTCAGAGTTCAGATAGAGATGTGAGCACTGAAGTCATGACACACACACACACACTCAGCTGATGTGTGTGTTCTCCTCAGGCCTGCGCACGCTACTGGACGAGAGCCGCGAGTGTGAGCTGACGCTGCTGTACGAGCTCTTCAATAAAGTCAAGGGCGGCCTGACGGCACTGCTGCAGTCCTGGAGAGAGTACATCAAGGTACACACACACACACACACACACACACAGGGCTGTAAAACGGTGGAAAAGCGACATTCGAGTTTCTTTCTTAAAGGGTTAGTTCACCCAAAAATTCTGTCAGTATTTACTCACCCTCATGTTGTTCAACCCCGTAAGACCTTCGTTCATCTTCGCAACACAAATTAAGATATTTAAGATATTAAGATCGCTCCTGCATACTAGTCCATAGGCTTCTTGACTCGAAAAGTCATTAAAGACATCGTTAAAATAGTCCAAGTGACTACAGGGGCTCAATCTTAACTTTATCAAACGACGAGAACACTTTTGTGCGCAAAAAACAACAAAAATAACGACTTTATTTCAACTATTGGTTTATTTCTCCCTCTGCGCGAGTCAGGTTACTAGTTTAATAGCGTAAGCTTCTGTTATTGTACGTCACACGCATCACACACATGACCAGCGTCGGCCAATAGTGAGCCTTCATGTGACGTAGCTTTACGCAATCACACTACGTTAACTGACTACAGGCCCATGGAGAAGGAAGTGAATAGTTGAAATTAAGTCGTTATTTTTGTTTGTTTTTGCGCACAAAAAGTGTTCTCGTCGTTTGATAAAGTTAAGATTGAGCCCCTGTAGTCACTTGGACTATTTTAACGATGTCTTTAATGACTTTTCGAGTCATTCCCTCAAGAAGCCTATGGACTAGTATGCAGGAGCGATCTTAATATCTTAAATATCTTAATTTGTGTTGCGAAGATGAACGAAGGTCTTACGGGGTTGAACAACATGAGGGTGAGTAAATACTGACAGAATTTTCATTTTTGGGTGAACTAACCCTTTAAGGATTAACAATAAGGCAATGCTTAATATGCCCACAAGAGGGCGCGAGCGAGCGCAATGTAAACCAGATCCAGCACTGAAATTACATTCTCTTTTTAAAGTGCATTAACTTTTGAACCAATTGTTCTTAAAATATAATTTCCTTAATGTGCATGCAGGGAAAATGAGGTTAATATTAGTGCATAAAACTGTAAGTGTGTCAGTGACCTGAAAAAACACACTTCAACACACAGCGTAATGAACTACATGAACACACACCGGCAAACTGGCCTTCAGAAACACTCAGTACATCTACACACTGATCACACACACACCAGACGCGAGTAAGGTTTGTCTGACTCCGGCTCGTCCGCAGAGCTCCGGCGGGGAGATCGTCAGCGCTCCAGAGAAGGATAAGGAGATGGTGCAGGAGCTGCTGGACTTCAAGGACAAGATGGACCTGGTGAGCCAGCGCTGCTTCCAGAGGAACGACACCTTCATCAACGCCATGAAGGAAGCCTTCGAGAACTTCATCAACAAGAGACCCAACAAACCGGCCGAGCTCATCGGTGAGTGTTTGCGCACCACACTCGTGTTTCAGGACCAGACATGAACTGTTTCGTGCGCTCAGATTTAAAGCGATTGTTTCAGTCACTCTATGGCTTCTGATGGAGCTGCACATTCTCCCACAGTCACACGAGTGACCCGACTCGCTATAAGGGTTAGGTATTGGCACCCTTAGTAAATATGAGCTAAATAAAGCTTTTTGGACCAACACCAGAGCTGGGTTCGGCACATAGATCGGCCGGAGTGCTGCAGTTACTGGCAAAAACACTGATGTTCTCGAAAAACAAACACATATAAAGTGGGAAAGAGCTTTGCGATTGACTGTCCAACTAGATCTGACAATAAATCGGAGGTATATTTCTACAGACTGCTATAGAAAGAGGAGCAAATGGATGGAAACTAGACTCCGGTCAGCCAAAGCTGGATCTGCAGTCATCATCGTGTGTCAATATGCTGAATTTAGCTGGAAAACCATACCCTTATACCCTTATATTGTGTATTGTTATAACAACTCATCAATTAAATATTTATTATTGCATATTCTGCATTATTGGATGTTTTTTTTTAAAACTCAGACCAAAAAAAAAGCTATAAAGTTTTATGTCTGGACGATATGATGATATATATAACACCAATCACCCGGATTTAGACCTATATTGTATTTCTATAAAGCGTTCACATATGTTTAGGTCAATATAGCTTTTATTTCCCCGGTGTGGAAATCAGGCAAACATAAATATCAGGAACAGGATTCCCGGCTGCATGTCGATATCCATGATCACTGGATCTTTAGTGAGCTGTAAGGAACACTATATTGAGTCCAACATTTAGTTTAAATTCATAAAATAGTTCGTTTTAGTCGCAGTTTCCCCTCTTAAATCCAGAAAGCAGATCTTTAGCCGCTCAGTCAAAGTGACGTCAATGAATTCCCTCTATATTTCAAGGAGAAAACAGATATTTTTTCGTTCAATTATTTGACTAATTAAAAGTTTTTTGTGAATATTTTAAATGAAAGGCATATTTTCAGAGTCAGTTTTGCTCAAGGGTGCCAATATTTGTGTGTATATAGTCTTTAAAACACACTCTCACATTTCTGGTCATCAATGTTGTGCTGCATCAGATTTTTTAAGATCCTTTGATGACCAGAGAGTTAAAAAGCAGCATTTCTTTGAAACAGAAGCTTTTGTAAGATTACAAATGTCAGTTTTGATGAGTTTAATGAGTGGTTGATGAATGAAAGAGTGTCTTTCTCTCGGTGTGTGTCTTCAGCGAAGTATGTGGACTCTAAACTGCGTGCGGGAAACAAGGAGGCCACAGAAGAAGAGCTGGAGAGGATCCTGGACAAGATCATGATCATCTTCCGCTTCATCCACGGTACACACACACTCCTCCATCTATACAGCGACACACACTCTCATCTCCTCCATCTAGATCTATTTCCACAGCGTTTATCGGTTCAGAGCTGAAGAGGAGTCAGTGTAAGTCACAACTGACGTGTGTGTGTGTGTGTGTGTGTGTGTGTGTGTGTGCAGGGAAGGACGTGTTCGAGGCCTTCTATAAGAAGGATCTGGCCAAGCGTTTGCTGGTGGGCAAGAGCGCATCGGTGGACGCAGAGAAGTCCATGCTGTCCAAACTCAAACACGGTGGGTTCTGAATCTGACTTCATTGGCCGTCTAACCGTTACCGTGGTAACTCCACTGATCAGTTTCCTGGCAGTGAGGTCACATGATCATGTGAACAGGAAGTCACCACACCTCTGTGGTTGAGTTGCTGGGTTTTTTTCCCTGAGTTCAGTGTTAATTTGATTTTTATTGTGAATCAGTTTCACTGTGACTAATTACTCTGCGCTCGTTACTGGAGTTCTTAAAGCTGCAGCGTCTGTATTAGCGCATCACTATTCACGTGTATTTATATATCGCTTTCCACAAAACGCATCATGCCAAAGCAGCTTTACAGAAATGATTGCAGTGATCTGTTATCAGAGGAAACGGCCTGATTTCACAAATGCTCATTAATGTACTCATTTAAAGAATGTAATAATTAAAGGCAGAAACAATGATGAACAGGTGTGTGTGTGTGTGTGTGTGTTGTAGAGTGTGGAGCAGCGTTCACCAGTAAACTAGAGGGGATGTTCAAAGACATGGAGCTCTCTAAAGACGTCATGATCCAGTTCAAACAGGTGTGTGTGCACAGAGATACAGTATACACACACACACACACACACACACACACACACACACACACTTTATTAGGTTCACCTTAGCAGTTCCAGCTCTTCTGACCTCAACAAGGCGTTCTCTCCTACTGGATATTTTCTCCTGTTCAGATGTGTGTGTGTGTGTGTGTGTGTGTGTGTGTGTGTGTGTGTGTGTGTGTGTGTGTGTGTGTGTGTGTGTGTGTGTGTGTGTGTGTGTGTGTGTGTGTGTGTGCTCACTCAGACCAGCACCCATCCCACGGTCAATCACTTAGATCAGTTTGATGCTCCGTCTGAACTCTAGCTGATCGTCTTGATCATGTTTATACGCATCGAGGTGCTGCCCTGTGATTGGCTGATCAGATATTTGTGTTAACGAACAGTTGAACAGGTGTAGATAATGAATAAATATATAGAAGTAACATTTAAAGCTGCAGTCCGTAACTTTTGCACTAGGCTTGCAGATGCAGACACACACACACACACACACACACACACACACACACACACTCACACACTTTTATCTTGATGTGTCAATGAGATTGTGCCGCAGACCCTGCTGAGGTGTTGCATCTCTCCAGCTCCTCACACGTGGTTTAATGACATCAAGTGTGTTCGGGCGGCGTGTGATATGAGAACTAATGCTGTGTGTGTGTGTGTGTGTGTGTGTGTGTGCAGTACATGCAGAACCAGACTGATCCCAGCAACATCGAGCTGACCGTCAACATCCTGACCATGGGCTACTGGCCCTCATACATCCCGATGGACGTCCATCTGCCCGCTGAGGTGTGTGTGTGTGAGAGAGAGAGTGAGTTAGTGTCTGTGCAAGTGAGCGAGTGAATGTGACTCATATTTGTGGGCGGAAGTGTGTGTTTTGGGTAATGAGGTGGACTGATAACTGTGTGTGTGTGTTTCAGATGGTGAAGCTTCAGGAAGTGTTTAAGCTGTTCTATCTGGGGAAGCACAGCGGGCGTAAACTGCAGTGGCAGCCGACTCTGGGTCACGCGGTGCTGAAGACGGAGTTCAAAGAGGTGACCCCACGACACACACATCAACACGCTAACAGTCAAAAGTTTGGGCTGAAAATCAGTTTGCACAAAAATCTGAACTGTTTTCAACATTGATGATAATAATCATAACTGTCTGTTGATCATCAGATCCTCATAGTAGAGTGATTTCTGAAGGGTCATGTGACTGGAGTGATGATGATGAAAAAATTAACTTTACTCTATATTCACTTAGAAAAAGCTGTTTTACATTATAATAATTTCACTGTTTTTAATCAAATAAAGAGTAGAAGAGACTGTAAACTATCTGACCAATCAGCACGTGTGTCTCTGCAGGGGAAGAAGGAGCTGCAAGTGTCTCTGTTCCAGACTCTCGTCCTGCTGATATTCAACGAGGCCGACGAGTGTTCGGTGGAGGACATCCGTACGGCCACAGGCATTGGTACGTTCACAGTTAGCGTGAGTTAGCGTTAGCGTGAGTTAGCGTGAGTGTGAGTTAGCGAGAGTGTGAGTTAGCGAGAGAGTTAGCGAGAGTGTGAGTTAGCGTGAGAGTGAGTTAGCGTGAGAGTGAGTTAGCGACAGTGTGAGTTAGCGTGAGAGTGAGTTAGCGTGAGAGTGAGTTAGCGTGAGTGTGAGTTAGCGAGAGTGTGAGTTAGCGTGAGTGAGTTAGCGAGAGTGTGCGTTAGCGAGAGTGAGTTAGCGAGAGTGCGAGTTAGCGAGAGTGCGAGTTAGCGAGAGTGAGCGTTAGCGAGAGTGAGTTAGCGAGAGTGTGCGTTAGCGAGAGTGAGTTAGCGAGAGTGAGTTAGCGAGAGTGTGAGTTAGCGAGAGTGTGAGTTAGCGAGAGTGTGAGTTAGCGGGAGTGTGAGTTAGCGAGAGTGTGAGTTAGCGAGAGTGTGAGTTAGAGAGTGTGAGTTAGCGAGAGAGTGAGTTAGCGAGAGAGTGAGTTAGCGAGAGAGTGAGTTAGCGAGAGTGTGAGTTAGCGAGAGTGTGAGTTAGCGAGAGAGTGAGTTAGCGAGAGAGTGAGTTAGCGAGAGTGTGAGTTAGCGAGAGTGTGAGTTAGCGAGAGAGTGAGTTAGCGAGAGTGTGAGTTAGCGAGAGTGTGAGTTAGCGAGAGAGTGAGTTAGCGTGAGTGTGAGTTAGCGAGAGTGTGAGTTAGCGAGAGTGTGAGTTAGCGTGAGAGTGAGTTAGCGACAGTGTGAGTTAGCGTGAGAGTGAGTTAGCGTGAGAGTGAGTTAGCGTGAGTGTGAGTTAGCGAGAGTGTGAGTTAGCGTGAGTGAGTTAGCGAGAGTGTGCGTTAGCGAGAGTGAGTTAGCGAGAGTGCGAGTTAGCGAGAGTGCGAGTTAGCGAGAGTGAGCGTTAGCGAGAGTGAGTTAGCGAGAGTGTGCGTTAGCGAGAGTGAGTTAGCGAGAGTGAGTTAGCGAGAGTGTGAGTTAGCGAGAGTGTGAGTTAGCGAGAGTGTGAGTTAGCGGGAGTGTGAGTTAGCGAGAGTGTGAGTTAGCGAGAGTGTGAGTTAGAGAGTGTGAGTTAGCGAGAGAGTGAGTTAGCGAGAGAGTGAGTTAGCGAGAGAGTGAGTTAGCGAGAGTGTGAGTTAGCGAGAGTGTGAGTTAGCGAGAGAGTGAGTTAGCGAGAGAGTGAGTTAGCGAGAGTGTGAGTTAGCGAGAGTGTGAGTTAGCGAGAGAGTGAGTTAGCGAGAGTGTGAGTTAGCGAGAGTGTGAGTTAGCGAGAGAGTGAGTTAGCGTGAGTGTGAGTTAGCGAGAGTGTGAGTTAGCGAGAGTGTGAGTTAGCGAGAGTGAGTTAGCGAGAGTGTGCGTTAGCGAGAGTGAGTTAGCGAGAGTGAGTTAGCGAGAGTGTGAGTTAGCGAGAGTGTGAGTTAGCGAGAGTGTGAGTTAGCGGGAGTGTGAGTTAGCGAGAGTGTGAGTTAGCGAGAGTGTGAGTTAGAGAGTGTGAGTTAGCGAGAGAGTGAGTTAGCGAGAGAGTGAGTTAGCGAGAGAGTGAGTTAGCGAGAGTGTGAGTTAGCGAGAGTGTGAGTTAGCGAGAGAGTGAGTTAGCGAGAGAGTGAGTTAGCGAGAGTGTGAGTTAGCGAGAGTGTGAGTTAGCGAGAGAGTGAGTTAGCGAGAGTGTGAGTTAGCGAGAGTGTGAGTTAGCGAGAGAGTGAGTTAGCGTGAGTGTGAGTTAGCGAGAGTGTGAGTTAGCGAGAGTGTGAGTTAGCGTGAGAGTGAGTTAGCGACAGTGTGAGTTAGCGTGAGAGTGAGTTAGCGTGAGAGTGAGTTAGCGTGAGTGTGAGTTAGCGAGAGTGTGAGTTAGCGTGAGTGAGTTAGCGAGAGTGTGCGTTAGCGAGAGTGAGTTAGCGAGAGTGCGAGTTAGCGAGAGTGCGAGTTAGCGAGAGTGAGCGTTAGCGAGAGTGAGTTAGCGAGAGTGTGCGTTAGCGAGAGTGAGTTAGCGAGAGTGAGTTAGCGAGAGTGTGAGTTAGCGAGAGTGTGAGTTAGCGAGAGTGTGAGTTAGCGGGAGTGTGAGTTAGCGAGAGTGTGAGTTAGCGAGAGTGTGAGTTAGAGAGTGTGAGTTAGCGAGAGAGTGAGTTAGCGAGAGAGTGAGTTAGCGAGAGAGTGAGTTAGCGAGAGTGTGAGTTAGCGAGAGTGTGAGTTAGCGAGAGAGTGAGTTAGCGAGAGAGTGAGTTAGCGAGAGTGTGAGTTAGCGAGAGTGTGAGTTAGCGAGAGAGTGAGTTAGCGAGAGTGTGAGTTAGCGAGAGTGTGAGTTAGCGAGAGAGTGAGTTAGCGTGAGTGTGAGTTAGCGAGAGTGTGAGTTAGCGAGAGTGTGAGTTAGCGAGAGTGTGAGTTAGCGAGAGTGTGAGTTAGCGAGAGTGTGAGTTAGCGAGAGTGTGAGTTAGCGAGAGAGTGAGTTAGCGAGAGTGTGAGTTAGCGAGAGAGTGAGTTAGCGAGAGAGTGAGTTAGCGAGAGTGTGAGTTAGCGAGAGTGTGTGTTAGCGAGAGAGTGAGTTAGCGAGAGAGTGGGTGTGTGTGAGTGAGTGAACTCTCAGTAACGTGTTTTCTTTTGTGTGTGTGTGTGTGTGTGTGTCAGAGGACGGCGAGCTCAAGCGCACTCTTCAGTCTCTGGCGTGTGGGAAAGCACGAGTCCTCAATAAAACCCCCCGAGGGAAAGAGGTGGAGGACGCAGATCGCTTCCACTTCAACAGCGACTTCAGACACAAACTGTTCCGCATCAAGATCAACCAGATCCAGATGAAGGAGACGGTGAGAGTGTGTGTGTGTGTGTGTGTGTGTGTGTGTGTGTGTGAGACACTATTAAGGTGCAGAATCCTCAAACCAAAGCCAGCTGTTACAAACATTTGAAAATCACACACAGATTCATTTCATTCACGTTTATTGTGCAGATCTGACATCAGAGGAAACTCAAAATCACAGCAACGTGTATTAATTTATAATAATTACTGAATGCAGAAATAATTAAAGCTGCAAGCAGCATTTATCGGTGTTCAAGCAGTTCAGACCTTTAAGGCCTTTAAGCACAAAAGCATCAAAAGGCATTCAGTTTTATTTAACATACATTTATCCACTGACATAATAGATGGAAAACACCATTTACAGCCAATAAAGGCAATTTACCATTGGAAATACATGGTTTTGAAACTTTTTAATAGTTATAGCGCCACCTATGGTCCGATCTCTATGAAACTGGACATGCTTCTTCAGCATGTTATGACACATATGCTCATCAATTTTTGTGAAGTTCTGAGTTTTTCTTTAGGATTTATAGGCTTTTTGGTGCATTTTGCCACACCCCTTTTCAAAATATCCCTTTAACACTGTGCGAAAAATTTAAAAGTTCAACTTTTTTTCAATAATTATTTATCTAGAGCCTCCAGAGAGTTGTCCTAGACTTGTCTGGTTTTGATAGAACAAAAAACCAGGGACTAGTTCGCAAAAGTAGGTTTTCAACATATTCATGAATATTTAATGAACGATTTGATTGACAGCAATGGTTCTTGAGGCAAAGTTGTTCATCATGAGGAGATCTATCAAATGAAATGCATATTGTGGGGGTGTGTGCAACACCACGTGATTACAGAGCCATAAAACTCGTTAGCGCCAACTAGTGGCCGATTTCTTTCAAAATTCTTACAGACCTCTAGGGCCATGAGTCAAACATGCCCATCGAGTTTCGTTCCGATCGGCCTTCGTTAACCTTGTTTCATAGGTGCTCAAACTTCATTGGCCGATGGCGGTCATGTTTTTTGAGATACGCCAATGTCCTCATACACATACATGGGACCTTGGACCAAGACACTGCATACCAATTTTCAAGTCAATCGGACTAACGGTCAGCTGGTCTGAGTGATATCTTGGTGAAGATATCTCATTTACTTCTCGAGTTATAGCCATTTTAGTAAAATAGGCTCCTCTCACAACGTTTATTTTGCTCCCCCTAGCGACCGAAAATCGAAATTTCCACTTTTTTTTGATAATTATTGATCTTCAGACTCCAGAGAACATTTCTGTACTGGTTTGGTTCCGATCGGGCGAAAATCCAGGGACTAGTTCGCAAAAGTAGTTTTTCGACAAAATTCAAAATGGCGGAAAAATTTGCATACCGGAATTTTGTTCGTCAGGTGACCAGCTTTCCAATGATATAAGACACTTGAGTGTACGACTTACGGTCTAGGAGTTATGAGCAGTTTCGCGCAATTGGTCGCTATAGCGCCACCTATGGGCCAATCGGGCTCATAATTTGATAACCTCTCCTCGATTTTTGTACTACCATCTGACAAAGTTTCATAGCTCCAGCCCTTACGGTTTGGTCTGCACGATGCGTTTTACGGCAGAAGAAAAATAATAATAAAAACCAGCACAATTACAATAGGTTTTCAGCACTTCGTGCTTGAACACCTAATGAGTTTGTTAGAATGTGAAGATGGTCATGTGACGTGTGATGTCATCCTCAGGTGGAGGAGCAGGTGAGCACCACTGAGCGTGTGTTCCAGGACCGCCAGTATCAGATCGACGCTGCCGTGGTGAGGATCATGAAGATGAGGAAGACCTTGAGCCACAACCTGCTGGTGTCTGAACTCTACAACCAGCTCAAGTTCCCCGTCAAGGTGACGCTCGCACACACCTGTCACACACACACACACACACATCTGTGACACGGCGGATCCTGTGCTTTAAGGCCCTTACACACTGTCCAAAATGTTCACACACACACACACAAAAAAGTATTTTTTCTAGACAAGCTAACGTTTTACTCGGACGAGTGAATGAGCGATTGGTCCTGCTGAATATTGAGTGTGTTTTAACTCCCATGATTCCCTGCTCTCTCTCTCTCTCTCGGTGTAGCCGGCTGACCTGAAGAAGCGCATCGAGTCGCTGATCGACCGGGACTACATGGAGCGGGACAAGGAGAACGCCAACCAGTACCACTATGTGGCGTGAGCTCCGGGTTCCTCCGCAAGGCCTTCTGGGCCGCACCGGCGCGTGGCGCTCACTGACGCTCGGCCTTCTGGGACGCCGAGCCACTCTAGCATGATTGCGATTTGCGAATGAGATGATGCACTTTTCTTTGTTTGTTGTTCCTGGACTTTGTTTAGTGTGTGTGTGTGTCGAGTCTCTTCTACTGTAGCGCCACGTTACGTGTGTTTCTTTTAGACTTCGGTCGTCATGATGCCAGAATCATGTTGATGATGCGAGTTCTGATGCTGCAGGGTTCGACAGTTACCCACACACACACACACACACACTCTGCTGAGACTCACTGCAGCCTGTCAAACTCGTCATGATAGACAAATATTATTCTTTTGATAACGCAAGTGTGTGTGCTTATGAGAGTGTGCAAGCATCAGTGTGTATGAGTTAGAGTGTGTGTGTGTGTGTGTGTGTATATAAGTGTATGAGTTAATGTGTGTGTATTTGTTTGTCAGTGTGAGCGAGTGTTTGTGTGTGTGTGTGTGTGTGTGTGTCAGTGTGAGTGTGTGTGATCACCTGTATTCTGACACACACAGTTTTGTAGAGCAGAGGATTCTATTCTTTGTAAGCGAACGAAGATATGAAAGAATAAATCATATTTAATTAAGATATTATGAATGCACTGTTTTATTTGCTGTTATATTCCTCATTCTGTGTTTATGATGAAGCTTAAACTCTTCAAACATTCAGGCTTCCTCAAGTCAACATCCGAGTTTGTCATGAAAATAATGTCACGATGCAAAAATGTATGTTCACTAACTCGTGTGTGTTCCTGCGAGTGTGTCGGTGTGTGTCGCTTGTTTCTGCACACCCAGTGAAGCCGTTCGTGATTCTCCACAAACTCCTGGACTAATGTGATTTTCTGCCTCATTCACAGAGTAATTCCTTGAAGAAACAAATTACGGCCGAGAGCGTGACAGACGGGTCTCTCTCTCTCTCTCTCACACACACACACACACACACACACACACACACACACACACATACTAGTTATTTCAGTCTGAATTGAGCATGTTGTATGATTTATGATTGCAGGACGGCCGTTGTGAAAGGTGAGGTAGAGATGTGTCTATAGAAGGTCAAAGGTCAAACCACTCTTCCTGTGGTATGGGTAACTTCCTCAAACACACACACGTTTACATTAATGCATGTGATGGATGCTTTTATAAGCGATTGGATTAAAGATTCAGTTTATTAGTTTTGCCACCGTCAAAAGACAATTAATATCAGCAATAATATTCTTACTGAGAATAAAATTAGTCAGAATAATGACACATGCGCAGAATGTTTCAAAGCAGCTTTACAGAAGAATTCCAGAAGACAATAGCGTAATTTTTTGTCATTTTTCCTTAACAGACACATGCACGGAACACTTCACGGCAGGCTGTCCTGTATACAGTAAACACAGTGAACGCGTCCGCGTAATCCTGTCGCCAGTGTTTATATAAACCATAAACGCGGCAGTGCGTCACGTGACTCGAAGGGGCGGGCTAAAGTGCTCACATCACATGACTGGAACATTCTGCCTCATGACACAGTGAATCTGCTGCCAGACACCGAGGAAACATCACAACTCCGTTTATGAGCTGATTAAATCACTCATATAAACCCACAGCGCCCGTGTTCAGTGCGCGGCGGCCATCGCTCGGTTTGGCGCTTTTCCCGACAGACGTCATGACGGTCGTTAAACAGTGTTTTTCTGCAGGTGTCTGGACTCTGCTGATGGGTAAGTCTTTATAGCTCACCTTTAAACATCGCGAACTAGTCTAAACCACACACACACACGACGGAGATCTCAGTGTTATCGACGTCAAACTGTCATTAGCGCGCGTCAGTTCGAGATTCTTCTCTCTGACTGACTGTTTGGTTAAACTCGTTATTTTAGTTAGTTTAATCAGTTTATGTGTACCTGTTTCACTTTAGTCATTATTATTCGCTATTATGTGCTTTCATTTGAGGTGTTTTGTTATATAATTATTTTCTACATTTCACTTGAGTTGTTTAACTGACGTCACTTCGCGGCGTCCCGTGATCAGAACAATACGCGCGCGTACAGTAATACTTTCAGTCCAAATCACCATAAAGATTCATATCAATATCCGTCAGAACGAGCTCGGGACGGAAACAACCAATTAGTGGGTCTTTAGATGTCACGTGACTTATCACAAACTATTAAAGACAGTCCTACTGTGAGCTAAGAGGTGATCTATCGATGGTTTGTTTCTGTTGAAGCACAGTCTGCGTTATATCAACTATTTTTAAAATCAATTTAATTTACTAGGCAACGTTCCCGGTGGAAAACTACATTACCCATGATTCTACAGAAATCTCCACCAATCAGGGAATCATGTCAAGTGCACTGGATTATGTAATCGGGTGTCAAACAGCTTAAAATATATGCGTAAAAATCTTCTTTTCATATACACAATGTTTAAATCAACGGCTCACACGTCACCGGACTGTAGTCGTTCATTAGAGATGTTAACAGTCTCGTTTTTGTCTTTTTGTTTGATTTTTCGAACACTTTTCTAATGCTGTGATTGTCCCCGTCTCAGATTATTACTACCTCAAACACTTACAAACAAACTCGCACACATTCTCTCTCTCACACACAAATTCACACAATCACTCTCACATGCACTCACTCACACACACACTCTCACACACACTCATACACACACACACTCAAAAAATAAGCAAACACTAGCTCATGTTCACCAGCCGAGCCTTGACCTCCGGCTCAAACCTCATTTGTGGTTCCTCACACTCACTAACTCACTCACTCACACACACACTCACACACACACTCACACACACACACACACACACACACACACACACCCGCCAGGTTGCGATCAGTCATGTGACATGCATTAGTTATTCTCATCAACACTGTTATTACACTGATTATCAGTCTCTGTTCCTCTCTCAGTGATCATGTGACTCCAGAATGATCTGGACGGGACTCAGCCTATTGTTCCCCTGCGCTGCTGTTGTTCATCTCGTGTGTGTGTGTGTGTGTGTGTGTGTGTGTGTGTGTGATCAGCTGCTCTGGTGACTCGCACTGATAATCATCAGCAGAACCCGGTGGTTCGGTCCAGTGTAGCTCATGGACACAGATTCTGGTTTAGTCATTTGCTTATTTTTCACTTAATAGTCCAAGTGTGTGTGTGTGTGTGTGTGTGTGTGTGTGTGTGTGTGTGTGTCAGTGTGTGTAAGACACTTCATGATTTCACAAACTCTCTCTGGGTCATGCTGAGATTTCACAAGAGTTCCCCTTCACAGTTACAGGATTATCACAGTTTTAGCAGAAGTTTATGAATGAAACACACACACACACACACACACACACACACACACACACTCTCGCGCGCTGATGAACACACTCTTCAGTTTGATGAACTGGTGGAAGTGTTTCTCTGTTGGACAGGATTTGTTTGTCAGAAATAAAAGGAATGATCTTTATTTGGTGACCCTGATGAGTGTGTCAGACTCAGATATCACGTTCGTCACTGATTCGTTTATTAATTGCATTGATTGGATGATCTTAATATATTTTTATAAAAAAGAAATCATTAAGCCATTAAAACGGAATCCAGATCAATTAAAACCCCAAATAAACTATAGTCTGTGTTGAAATTGTGAAAATAGAATATGATTATTGTGAGATTACTTTTTTTTTTTATTGATAACAATAACTGGTACAAACAAGAACATCAATATACAATCAAGCATTTGTACAGACAAAACCATACCAAAGACAAAAAACAAAAGTGAGAAAAAAACAAAAACAAAACAAATACACAAAAAAAAACAACAACAAAAAGAAACATACATAGTAAAGGAAAGAGGAAAAATAATAAGGACGTTAAGAGGAATTTGGGAATAGGTCAAAATATTGAGATACAAGTTTTCTGTTCTTCTTCTTCACAAGTTCGTGTTCTTCAAGAAGCATATTAAGTTCCAAAATAAAATGCTTAAAATATAGGGAAGACTTATTAAATTTCTGTTTGTGCATAAAAAACTTAGCATATAAGAGTATAAAGTTTATGACAAACTCCAGGATGCCATCTTGTGGAAAACAAGAGTAACAGATAATATCTTTCAGGGTGAAAGAGTGAGTTATACAGTATTTCGAGAATGGAGAAAATGAATACCTAAATCATCCCAAAAATTTTTGGTAACTGGACAATTGAAAAATAAATGAGGAATGGTTTCAGTGCTCTGATTACAAAAGGTACAACATGTGTCAATGTCTAGAAATTTGGCAACAAAACAATTTGTAGGGTAAATATTGTGTAAAAGTTTAAAGTGGACCTCTTTATTGTGAGATTACTGCTAGTCATGCTCATGACTTCCTGTGTGTCTCAATTTATTGATTCCTTTTCTTTAAAGGGGGAAATCATGTGGTAATCTTGTGGAGTGCAGATAAATGTTAAATGATGTGAGTGATGACGGAGGCGATTGGTTGGATTAAACTGAGTGTGTGTGTGTGTGTGTGAGACAGCGCCCTCTGCTGGACACTGAGGCTCACGTCTCGCTCAGGTCGACTGATGATGATGATGATGATGAAGGTGTGTGTTTGTGTTTCAGGGTGTGTGTGAGTGTGTGTGACGCCGCCCTCTGCTGGACACTGAGGCTCATGTCTCGCTCAGGTCGACTGATGATGATGATGATGATGAAGGTGTGTGTTTGTGTTTCAGGGTGTGTGTTTGTGGCTCATGCTGTGACATTTGAGGTGACTGACGGAAACTCCACCTGCATTAAAGCAGAACTCGAAGCGAACTTCAGCATCTCCTACAACACCACCAATGGAACGGTACACACACACACACACACACACACTAACCCGACCCCTAAACCTACCCAT